>NW_026587216.1:1903748-1948973 GCF_907164565.1 Psammomys obesus
AAAAAAAAAAAAAAAAAAAAAAAAAAAAAAAAAAAAAAAAAAAAAAAGTGAGCTTATTGTTGCCATGAAAATTCAAATACCACTGTGTCGTCCACTCTAACAGCAACACTTAAATAGTGAACAGAGATGAGAATCGAGACCACATAAAGGCCAAAACCAGCCAAAGGCTTAGAAATCAAACCTAAGACAATTCAGGGATGGGTGACGAAACCCTTAACAGCACTGATCTCTGAGTAGTGGGAGAATTCAAAAGAATTGAAATAGAGCTTTGCCTTCTACCGTTGAGTGCCATTCGAAATTGCCTTTATCTCACCATATATTAGTGACTCTAAATTGCCACTACTATACAACTGGGTAATTGAAGCTGACACATTTTAAAAGTGCTTATTGGAGGAGAAAGAAATTCTCAGGCTCCACTCATTATGTAAATGGATGACAGGTATGAACATAGAAATGAAGGTTTGAAAGAGGAGATAATGGAAGTATTCTACTTTGTATTGCAAACTGTTAAAAATGAATACATCATCTATGACTTTAATCATGGACAGGCAGGAATATGGAAAATGGTACAGTGGAAGCAGAAAGTGCATTTGATCAATTAGGCACAACCTACCACAAGAATGGCAGTTTTATATGAAAAAGATTTTTTGTATTTCTGTCATATTTTAACTTCAATTATATGAGAAGAGGGAAATTAAATCTTAGAAAAAACAAAAAGTAAATAGGTATATTCATGCATAATCTTTCCTAAAGTCTAGGTTCCTTCTTTCATTAACCTATTCAAAGAATATTTTGATCACCTCAAACAACAACTTGATGAGAATGACAATTTTGTACTCTCAGTCAAAGGTATTGTTGCTTTTAAGAATCCAGAGACAAGAATCTCACTGAGTGGGCCCATATCTATGAACAAACTACTGGGGACACAAAATAAATACATTCGGGAATATTTCTATAAGGCATGTACCTGACTGGTGTGAGACAATACACTTACATGTAGTATTTTTTTCAAAGTTACAGGTGTTAATATTATAATCCGAGGGTCCTAGATATCTATCATCTATTTTCAAATGATAGCATGCCACCAAAAGTTCACTTAAGAGTTAAAATTCATTCTAAAACAATGTGAAACATTTTAGATAGGGTACAAAGCCAGACAATAAATGCTGTATAATTCACAACCAGATATATTAGTAAGTCTGAATTTCAAACCACCCTGGACCTTGCTATCCCAGGAAGTGTCTCCCACTCTTTCTCACCATACTCTCCTCTCTGTGGTAAGAGCAAATCAACTTCTAGTTACTCATAAAGAATGCAGAATAGAGACTCAAGACATTACCAGAAGCAGAGCCTTGCTTCAGGTATAGACTGATCTGACAATGACAATTAAAGAGACTCAGGGACACACAAAAAGAATAATCCATCCCAAGTTCAAGTTTTTCTAGTTCAGCGCTAGTATTTTCAATGAAAAACAGAACGGCAACGTTTGTAAAGTGCAGATATTGCTTATAGTTTTACCCCAAATGAAAATGTTATTCTTTGTCTTCATTACCAAGACCTTCACAATATAATAAAATACTTCTGGAGTCAGGGATTCACACTGCTATGTGCTTGGAAAATTTTCACAATAAGGTATTAGGAAGTAAAGAAAATATAGTTAGAAAAACAGCCCTTATCTGGATATAACAAGATCTTCTCGGTTTCTTTAGCATCAAGGACTGTGAAGGCACAGGGATTTCTACCCCTCTTCTGAGCTGTCCAGTTAGCCTGGCACAGTGGCATGGATGCTGGAAGAAGACACCAGTTTCCTGTCTCAGAGACGAAGACTTGGCTGCTCAGAACTCCAGCAATGTGGTACCCAAGGGAACATAGGTACCCACAGGAACTCTCCCTGCGGGATTCTCACAGGAGCCACCGGGCCTGGTGGTGCTTGATCGGGCTAGGGTTGTGCAACAGGAAAGGAAGGCCACATTCAGGAAATCCAAGTCTACCTGACCCTGACCTCAGAAGGAGACAGCACACCCATTGTAGGGAACAGTAAACAAACCTATGCTTTGCTCTAGAGGGAAGAAACAGCCTGGCCTTCAAGACTCAGAGTTAGACAGTTCAGAACAAAGAGATCTGATGCCTCTGCTTGAGAAATGGATTTTCTCAACACAATAAAAAAAGAGAGAGAAAGATGGCTGTCTTTAATTGACATGATAAAATTAGCTAGCATGTGTTAGTAAATGCACGTATCTCGCCAAGTGCTAAACATTGATTACAGCATTGAAATGGCATAAAACCATCCTGAAATATTTACCCTTCTTCATTTTACAAATAAAGAAAATGAAGCCATCTAATTAGCAAGTTATAACACTAAAAGCAATAATTTTAATAAATAATGGAGTCAGAATTTGAACACAGACCCTGTGCTTTTCATCACTATCCTTTATTACCACATTTTAATTATATGTTTTATGCTTGTATCACTATTCATACATCATTTGTTTGCAATTAACTGTTCCTAAGCCTGTCTTTCTTGTTAGGGTACATTTTTCTTGGTTAGTAACAATGTCTTTCTTGTTTTGTTTTGGCTTGGGTTGATGCTCAAAGTATAACAGTACTTAACTAGCAGACAATCAAATTATATTAGTTGGGGTAATCTTTTTAAAATATCATTGCTTAGTTAATGACCTCCAGAACAAGGAAATGTTAATTCTTAGGATATTTTTGGTGTGCCATTCTAGAAACAAATTCTATTTTCAGATGGATTCTATGAAATGTTATCACTTTATTGATTTGCATGTTCGCTTATTCAAACATTTTATTCTTATATTTTTCTGAAATTGAAGTTCAAGTGTTCTGATATACTTAAAATAGATTTCCCTACCAATTTTTGATCAGATTTATCTGGCACTATCTTAGGCTAAACTTTAAAATAATTTAATATATACTCTTATTAATGTTTTAATTTTGGGTAATAATGGAATAAGGGAATACTGTTGAGAAAAGACTCTCAGAGGCCATTTAGCTCACTGAAGCAAAGTAGTTCACAAAAGAAAATGTCTTAGGAAGCCTAGTTTTCAAAGAAGATAAATGTGGAGTGAAATTTGAAGTCGAAAGATAGAAGTCCGTTTGCTTAGTCTCCTTTCCTGCTACTGTGACAAAATACCCTGACAAAAGGCAAATTCAATAGAGGGTTTATTTAATCTCACAATTCCAGATTACAGCTCATAACTGTGGCAAAGTCAAAGCATCAGAGACTTGAAGCAGCTAGTCAAATCATATCCAAACTCAAAAGACAGAAATGAATTCATGCATGCCTACTTCTCAGGTTTTCTTTTCCAGGATCTCCTGCCTAGAGAATAGTGTTGTTCACAGTGGTCTGGGTCTTCCCATAGAATTTAATAAAATTAAGACAATATCCCACAGAAATATCTACAGGCCAACCTGGTGTAAGCAATACTGACAGAGACATTCTTCCCAAGTGATTCCACATGATATTTGCAATTAAAACTAACCATGGCACCAACTAAATATTTCCTTTGCTCTGTCTTTCTTGGTGGCCTTTGACATTTCCCTATGGGCACAGCTTGGACTTGGCAAGTTTTGTTCCTTCTTATTTTGTGTTGAAATACCTGAAATTTACAAAGTCCTTTAGCCTCTCTAATAGGCCAAGATTCATCCTAATTCACTGATGTGTTAGTAGTTGGTTGGTTGGGTTCTCTTGTTTTGTTTTTGTTGTTTTTTGTTTTTCAAGACAAGGTGTCTCTGTGTAGCCTTAGATGTCCTGACTCACTTTGTAGACCAGGCTGGCCTCAAACTCACTAAGATCTGCTTACCTATGCCTCCCTGAATGCTGAGATTACAAGTGTGTGCCACCCTGCCTGGCTTGCTTTTTGTGTTTTATTGCACTGACAGATTAACTTTTGGAACATAGTTTAAGAGGTTTCAGTCCATGATCATCTTGGTCCGTTGTTCCAGGCATGTAGTGCGGTGGAATGCCCTTGTAGTGATGGTGTCACCAAGCCAAGTTACTGAGCTAATGACAACCAGTGAGGGGAGCAAGAGAAAAACAGAGGCTCACGATAAAATATAGTCCTAAGGACACTACTTTCTCCAACTACAGATGACATATAGAAGTGTCTATCATACCCAGATAACACCATCAGGTTATGAATCTATTGTTCTATTACTCTACTGATGATGTCAATGCCACCATGGTCTAGTAATTTTGTAATGGCTGCAACCACCAACAAGGGACTAAGCCCTCCACACATGAACCTCCAGGAGAGGTCATACTTCATGATCAAATTACAGCTGCCACTAAGTTTTGCAGGAATGTGGTATGTGTGTCATCTCAGTGTTAACTAAATAAAATTATTCTAAATAAAGAGGACTAAGCTGAAGCCACAATGTTGACATCTTGGAGATAGGGTGGTGATAATTTACCCTTTGGAGTCTAGTTGTCAAGAGGCCTACAGTCAGTCTTCTTCCTTCAAGGACAGTAATGCCTCAACGTTTATAATCTAACGTCTCAGAACCAGTATTTTCATGTTCAGTCCAAGAAACAGTCTGTTCCCCTTCCCCCTTAGGGTAACTGGAAATTTAGTGACTTAGGGCAAACCTATGAAATGGCTTTGATAATACTTAAGCTGTTAACTTTGGAGGGGAAATTCCTAACATATGCAACTTCAAAGTTAAGATTTTCATTAAATATAAACAAGAAAACAGTGCCTTTCAGTACCTCTCTACCTCTGTCTTCTGAAGCCAGCTCGGTCAAAACGGTAACAGCATTAATCTCACTAAAAAAGGCAAATCCCTTGATCTATTATCATCAGTTCCAGAGGCTACGTGCATACTGTTTATTTTCATTCAATTTCCTTCCAGCCAACTGCCTCCCTTGGCTCTTCAAACCAATAGGAAAACTCTAAAAGATCTAAAACATCCCATAAGAGCAAGAAAGTTGTGATGTGCTTTACTCAGAAGTGGAAGCCAGATGCTAATGAAATGTTTTAATTGAATGAAACTAGTTACATAAGTAGGAGAAATCTCAACTCATGCTGATATATATATATATATATATATATATATATATATATATATATATATATATATATATATATATCGCTTTTTTAATGGAATAAACCATACATGGAAGTGCCTTGTAGTGACTGGCTGCATTAGTGTCACACACATTCGGCCACAACCGACTGTTACACACTATTAAGAACCATCTCTCTGAAGATCAGCTCTAATTCTCAGAGCTACAGATACCCAAAACCAGGCAACAGTCCAGCGTTCTTGCTCCAGTAGATTGAATACAATGCTTCCAACCATATTCTGTGCGTTAACTACTTTACTTGAAATTTCTTCAGATGATAACAAGAAAAGTAAAATCAGTTTGTCATGTGAGTTGAAAGGAATCAAACATGTTTCAATTATGCCTGGAAGATCCACACCCTAAAAGAAATACTGATTGCTTTGGACAGTCAATATGACCAGATTGCATTACCATGGCAATCGGAAGGACAGGACAACCAGCTGGTCTTCACCTGCTTTCTAGTGTTATCACCCTTTGGGGAGTTTATTCATAACTGATTCAATCAACAAACCTTATTAAACCACAGTCCTTTGTTGTATGCTGTGAAGTTCTGGCATATAATGAGGAACATGTAAAATACCAAACCATCTTACAGAACCTAGAAGGTAAAAAAGAAAAAAAAAGGGGGGGGGAACAAATGCAATAAATTGTGAGCTGTTGGGAATGGAGACCAGAAAAAAAACACATCTAGAAAGGAAAATACATGGCTTAGGCCTAGGAAGATTCCAAAGAGAAAAGCAGGCCAAAATTGAGCCAGAAATACCTGATCATCTGGCTTTGTATATATTTCTCCAACTGCCAGGAATGTCTTCTTGACACGCTTCATTTAGCCTGTTGTTAGCATTGTTCAGGTTTCAGTTTAAATGTCAGTTTTACAAGGACACATTTCTTTTTGTCTACTTTACGTTCTGAACCCTAATGATATTTCTCATTATTATCTGATACCTTCCCATCTTTATAATCTGCCTACAGCTCACTGATGCAAAGAGTGGGTCTGTTTTGCTATGATTGATTAGTATTTGAGGTGAGGCAGATAAAAGGATAAGAAGGGTCATGATTCAGGACAATTGAGAGTACTGGCAAAAGTGCGTAGGCTGATGAAACAGAGATCTGGGTGCTAATATTTATGCTAAGGCAACCCCTGAGCACTTTTTATAAGCAAGGTAAACTATGATAGAGACTTTACAGTAGGGTAAAAATGAGGTATTAAGAGCTTCACTGATGTTCAGGAGATTAAGGATAGGAGGTAGCTGAGCAGGACACTGGGAAGGGCATCATAGGTGTTGAGTCAGACAGCCTGGAATTATAACAAGGCATGAGAGTAGTGATAGAGTGGAATGGCTCCATGGGCGGAATAGCAACTGGTAGTGATACCTAGGAAGAGACCAAGAAATAAACTGGAAAATGCAAATTTGAAAGAGCAAAGCTACAAAGGCCAGCAAAGAGAAAAGAGCATGTGATGGTTTCACTGATGGGCCATGTGAAGGTCAGTGAGCATGGAATCATCGTAGAAATAAACACAGTGATTTGAAAAAAGTGCAGTCATAACGATCGTACCAAATCCACCCAAGTGGGTTGGATGATAGACCTGTTTTGGTTATTTTGAATGGCTTTGCAGATTTCATCAAGAATCAAAACTCAGGTACATAAGGAAACAAGTTGAAGGACTTTTTGTTTGGTTTTGACATTACTCTTTTTGGTGAGGCTAGGGATTAATCCCAGCACACAGTCATGCTAGTCAAGTGAGCTACTCCTGGGCCATAGCTGTTAAATTTGACTTTGAGATGGGGTCCTTTTAAGTTCCCTAGGATGGTCTCAAACTTGCATCCTTTTAGCTTCCTAAGTAACTAAAGCCATACACAGGTCTATGCCACCAAGCTAGAGTAACTCCGGCTACAGAAACCTCATGCCCAACTACAGAAAGTTTGCACATGTATCCTAGAAGATGAATTAGAAATGTTTATCACAGCACCACTCTTGTTGGAAGACCGTGCTTGTGTTCCCTGTTAGGAAGCCGAAAGTGTCGAAGTGTGAGAACTTCTCTATTATCTCAGAGGTCAGTACCCTCTGAGGAAAACAAAAAACAAAACAAAACAAACAAACAAAAAAAACCCATGAGGTATTAACTCCTTAGCTTTCTTGAACATATCATATGCATTGGACAGGTAAAATCTGAAAAGGAAAACAGGCATTTTGTTACACTGTAGCAGTATAGTGTATCTCAACCACGAAATCTGCTATAGTTGATCTGTGAAAGATACATTCAATTATAGAGATACAGAAGTGAAAATAGAACAGAGTAGAGAAAAGTTAACTAGAATCTTTCAACTCTCTGAATTCGTATTCGTCCAACAGCAAGTACTCACAGATACAGAGCATATAGGGATTCCTCTGCGCTGGAACTGCTTCAGAACTGTTTAAATCTGATTTTGAGTTTTTAGTTGATAATAATCACAGTTAGATAAATCAAAGACTGTCTAAAACTCCCCAATCGAGTACAGAGTCAATAAACATTTCATTGTCATTGTTGATTTAGTTATTCAACTGGTTTGTCTTGTCTTGTTGAAACGGGGTCTTACACATGGTCCAGGATAGCCCCAATCTTGTAATTCTCCCACCTCCTCTTGTGCTGAGATGAATGTTGTATGACACCACACCTGGCTATTTATTCTTCTTGTCATGTGAAGAAACTGGGAAGTCAATCAATAGTATGATTTAGAACTAGATTTTGTTCATTGAAGAATATTTAGAGTCTTAAAGAGCTTTCTAAAACACTGTGTGCTGCCTCTCTGGCGTCACAGTGAACAAGCTTTCATTATAAGTACTTCTAAGTCTTAATACATCCGTTACACACATGTTAAATCAGGCCTCATTGGTCAGACGGTGCCTGGGGTCCACATGAACCTTGGTTTCGTTTGTGCTGATTGTTTGTATTATTGGGCTAGACAGTGTCTCATGACATTATAATAGATATCAGATCATATTGTGTTTGTTTTTATTCAGCTTACTAATAGAATTCACATTTACATAAAGAAATCTCTGTGGGTTGGTGACAATTTGATTCAGCATTTTACATGCATCTAAAAATGAATCCATTTATTACTTACGTTAATTAAGCGGCACCAATCTAAGATGGATGGGAAATTTTTTTTTCAAGGAAAAGTCATCCTACCGACTGAAACATCTCGAGTTAAACTTTCCTGAGAGGAAATTAGTACGTGACTGACTTCAAAGACAGAGATTACAATGGGGTGGGTGGGCTTTAAGGGAGTAGAGCGTTTTCTTGGTATAATAGTTTAAGAGGTCAAAGCTATTAATAATTTGTTTCTGTAACTTAAGCTGAACCTGTTTGGAAGGGCATCACCAGCGCTCATTGCTCAAGCAGTGTCTGGAACTCAGGTGCAGTGGAGCCCCGAAACTTACCTGGCTTGTTGTATTTCACAAACTCAAACCATTCAGCAGAGGATGTACAGAATGCCTTCCATCCCCTCTCTCCACTTCTGTGCCCTTTGCCAGACTTTCAAAGGCATGAGGGAGAAACAACGGGCGGGAAAAAAAAAAAACCACTAAATTGCTTTCACATTTCTGTGTACTCACGAGTGGAGGCAATATGACTTGTGGTTCAGTTAAATGAAACCCATCCACACGGTGGAGCAACAAAGGGGAATAAAGACATGATGTGTTAGAAGGTCAGATTTCAATAGCCAAAGACAAGTATGTCGGCACAGAGTTAATTTGCCCTGGCAGCTTTGATCTTTTCCTCAAAGTAAGATTGGCATTGGGTCAAGTTCTCTTGAGAGAAATTTATTAAAATTTGTTAACATGTCATCAAATAGCCTGTATACACTGAAATATGGATGAGTTGGAAATACGTTTTTATTGGAACATCTTGCCTTGCATTTCTTATTTTCTTTTATATACTTTACGTATAAATTTTAGAACAAAGGCATGTTTCGATGAACATAATTGTTGAATAGTCATCAAATTAAATTTAAATTTGATATATGAGGAAAATTTAACCAATGATACGATATAATACTTTCCTTAAGTAGTATCTCTTAATTATTTTTTTAAAAGTCTTGAACTATATTTTTCTTTCTTTCTTTTATTTATTTTTGTTTGTTTGGTTGGTTTTTGGTTTTTTTTTCAACATAGAGTGTCTCTGTGTAGCCTTGACTGTCCTGAACTTGCTTTGTACACCAGGCTGGCCTCGAACTCACAAAGATTGTCCTGCCTCTGCCCCCTGAGCGCTGGGATTACAGGTGTGTACCACCGCACCTGGCTCAGAAAGTTCTGTTTTCATGAATAACAACAGATAACACATTTTCTTGAAATCCTTATGATGTTGCACTTAATCTATTTAAAATTAAGCCATGGTCTCTGGCTCTGATTACTGTGAATGATTTCAGTGGAGAATTCAAGTAATAAAATTAATGACACAGATGTTTTATGAACAGTATTTTAATGCCCATAAAGTACAGAGTTACACAAACTGTTAATGAAAAAAAGATTCTTGTCTGTGTGAGTATATGCCAATCCAATAATTTTGACAAAAGTATGATAGATTGTAATTAAATTTCTTACAAATTTTATACATATATATGTATGCATGAATGAATATACTTATCATGTAAGTATTCCTCTCTGCAAATAGGTTAATTTTTAAGTTCCCAGTTGAATGAGGTTAAGCTGCCTAAATAAATATGATAGTAGTAATTTCCAAAAAATAGGTTTTGGACAACCCTGACCCACACTGTTACCATAAACATTTATTATGTTACTATCTCTTCCCTAGAAATTCTCCTAGCCCCTCGTGAACATAATTGGATCATTACCATCTTAAAATATTTTCTTGAGAAACACAGAATGAATATTCTATACATTCCGTATAATGATCTAATGCTTCTTTTTAAGATATTGCTCTTTTTAAAAATATTGGTATAAAGATAAAACAAATAAGACACAATGATAAAGCAAGTGTAATTTTAATTATATTTATCTGTTTATTTATTTGACCGAGACAATGACAACCTTGGCTGTCCTGTAGCTCACTCTGTGGACCAGTCTGTCCTCAAACTCACATAGATCCATCTGACTCTGCCTCCCAAGTGCTGGGTTTCAAGGCATTCACCACCACCACCCACCTTTAAAGTTAGTTTTTTAAGACAATATGATAGCACTTTTATTAATTTTTCCTGTTTTTTTTTTTCAATAGTCTGTCTTTCTTTGCAGAAGACAGCTGCGGTTAAACAGAGGAACATGAAGAAGGATGAAGTTCCTCTGTAGTTTCCAGAGGAACAGGCAAAGAGATATGAGGGAAACAGCTTCTTCTGGAGAGCTTTACAAGCAAGACCAGCATACACGCTAGTCCCTCGAATGTTCTGGCCCAGACTGCTCGCTCCTCAGCAATGGCAGCCAAGACATGAGGGGAGATGCCAGAAAGAAAAATCACATACTGGCCATCTGATTGCTCACAATCGCAAAAATATGCCAGAGTTCCTCTTTTTATTGCTTCTCTAATGCCTGAGTGCTTCATTTCCCATGTCGACAAGGTGAGATCTGAGTTGGGAGTAGAAGAGTAAATTCTTGTACTCCCTTGTATTCTTGAAGAATCTGTATAAAATCACAATGGAAGTGTACAGCAAGCCCACTAAGAATATAATTAATCTCTCTAATTCTCGGGATAAAGACAAATCGTAGAATCCAAGTGTTATAAATGTATGCCCTGAAAACCATCACCTAACCCAATGGTGAGTATTTAGTCAAGTAGGTAGTGTCCATGACACCAATGACCCACACTTGACTGAGAGCCAAAGGTGACTTCATGACAATCTGTCCCTTCCCAAGCCATTCTTACCCAGCCTTTTAATTATGGTAATAACGTTACTTATAATAGTTTCCACCAAATGGCCAAAGGCTTGGGCATGGTTCAGAGCAACCCTAAAATAAAACAAGGGACAATGGAAATGTTATCCAGTAGAAGAAGCCTTCAGGCAGGCACTATGACAAAAGCGCATATATGATAATGAGGCAATTATTCACAACAAAGCATGTTCAAGTTGGTGTTGTGCCCAGTATGAAAGGTTAAGAAGACATGTGGTTTGAGCTTTGTAAACTTCTTCATAGTACTGATTCCCAGAAAAATGACATAATTATTTGAAGTACTTGGAATTTAACTTATTGATATAATACTTGATCTCTAATCAGAGCTAGCTAGAGTTTAACTGTTAGACAAAAGGATACCTCATGCTGGTGAGCTTGTAAATTTCATATCCTGGAGCACACAAGAGCGTGAAGGGAGCACAATAATGCAGATCATACTTATAGCCAGCACAACTAACACTTATGGAGTCTAACTGTGTGCCAGATATTTGAACTAGCTGATACATGTAGTCTCAATTCATTTACCAATGTTATAATGAGATACATACTACTATCACCCTTAGTCTACCAGTATGTTTATGTATGTGAATACACATGTGTGTGTAAAGCTAAGAAACTATGTAGCTTGGCCATAATTAGTGTCTACCACATGCTGGACTCAAAAACAGACCTAAGTTTCTTTAGTGAGCTCTCACCTGTACAAACTCAGGCACAAAGGAAAGCAGTAGTGAAATCCCAATTGATGGCTATCATGAAACCATGAGCAGGTATGTTAACATGGAATTTGTGAGTTATCCTTTATGATGGGGATACAGGCGTGGTTAAGATTACAGATGCAGTTAGGAGAAAGCACTGAACATCTGCATTAATAAATACACAGAATTATAGGTAGAAGAGACATGCTGAGTCCGTAAGAATATCAAGGCTTAGGAAGAAAAAGAAGAAGAGGAGGAGAAAGAGAGAACGAGAAAGAGGAGAAGAGAGAGAGCAGAACAAGATCTCCGGTGGAAATAAAATAAAAAAAGCTGATAGAATCCTTATAAAGCTGCTTTCCTCTCCTATTGACTCTCACTTTCATTCAACAAAGCTTTCCACTTCTGTACAAGGCCTCGGTGTCAATACCTAAATTCCTAAATTCTAATTCGTGACATCACTAGTCACAAAGGTAACTTGGTGAGACAAAGAGACGTTATGGGGACTGGAGAGATGGCTCACCAGTCAGGAGCACTGGGTACTCTTCCAGACGACCTGGTTTTAATCCCTGGTACATTTGTAACTCCAGTTCCAGGGGGTCCAATGTACAATTCTGGACTCCATGGGCTCTACACACATATGGTACTTGGGTATACAGGGAGGCAAAACACCCATACACATAAAATAAAAATAAACAATCTTGAAAAAAGGAAAGAAAAAATATAATGACCACGTTTTATCAGTATGCTAGTGCTTGTAGCTCCCATCATCTTTTTCTGTAGTAGGTAAATCAATATCACAGATTATTCAAAAACATCATGTGACCCAAATTCTGCTCTTAATTTCACATTGGACTTGAACATGGTTTGTTTAGGTTGTTTGTGGTGAGCCTTTTCTCTATTTGCCCCTCCCCACCAACACACTCATTCCCTGTCCCTCTTTTTCTAAAGGTCAGTAAAATCCCTGACTAATAGACTATTAAACGACTTTTGTGACCTTTACACCACCTTTGCTACCTAATTTCCATCTGAAATTGGTTTTATGCATGAAGATAGAGCTTTAAATCCCTATAATAATGGATGATATGCATTTTATAGCTAAAAGCCCAGACAAAGGCCACCAAAGAGTCTCAGACTTGTTATTAAGTTGGCAACGACTGAGGTCAAATATTTAGACTTTTTTGGGGGAGAGCCCAAATGGGCATAGAATTTCTGACTACCCAGACCAAAGAAAAAAGTGTCACCACATATAAACCTCTAAAGAAAAAAAAATTATATTACTGCTCTTTGATAAAAAAATCACAGTATTTATTGTGTAACTGCTAAAAAAAATCAGGCTGTTATCTATATGTATTTCCATTTAGGAATCCACACTAAACAACTGATTCAAACTTCATGGACAAATACACAGTTTTGCAAATTTGACAAGGACAAGGAGTTCGTGGGTGTGCTAACATGCTGATGTGATTTCTTTAATAAAGATGAGACCAGTGATTATCCAGGGATGTGCTGTGCTGTGCTGTGGGTGTGGAGAGGACAGAGTAGAGAACCGCCTTGCTCTGTTATGCAGACTCAGCAGTAATATGTGTTTGTTGGACTTTCTCATTGGCAGAGCCTGGTGTTCCGGTAACAAAAGCAGGACATGGCTGAATCCTGGCCAGACTTTGGAGATCCTTTGCACCAGCTTTTCCCAGATGCTACTTTCAAGCAATCTTTCAAGACATGAACATAATAGTAGAACTGACTGTTATTTCCTAATACCAAAACCAGAGCAGAAAGACTCCTGTCCTTCAAGCACTCCCTTAAAAATGCCAAAGCTTTGGTATAGAAGAATGAGTTTGAGAAAGAAGAAACAGAAATAAACACATAAGAAGAAGAGTATGTTGTATAACAGGAATGAAATTGTAACATTCAACAGCTTTCTTGTACTATAATGAAGACCAGGGATAAAGCAAGTTATAGAGAAAACGGGGTGACAGCTCACAGTTTTATTAATTTCAGTCCATAAACAATTAACCACATTGTAATGGGATGAAATTGCTCAAACTGTGAGCTAAAGTCACACCTTTTTCTGAATACCCAGAATTATGAATTTATGGCCGGGAGGGAGTTATGGCAGAGTAAATTTATTCACCTCATGGGGGGGGGGGTAGCGAAAGAAAGAGGGGAGAGAAGACCACATGATTCCCTTTGACAGCAAGCTGCTAATGACCTGAGACTGAGGGACTTTCCAGTGCAAATGACAGCACAGAGGAGAGTAGGGGTGGCTGTAGCTCTTGGTGAACCTCCCATGGAGGGGTGGAAGTGATTTCTCTTCTTGACTCTGGGCTAAGCTAGAGACAGCTTGGATCACCACACACAGAATCCCTGTTGGGGCACATGGGAAACCTAGATGGGAGAAAAGGTTACACTCTTGAGATTCCTGCCAGTCCTCAGATGAGGCACATACCATCCGTATGTGTGCATGAGGAACCCCTAACAGGACTAACAGCACCAGCACCACCTTTAAAACATTGTTGGAGAAATAATAGTTAACAGTGTTGAACTTGAAAAAGATGATGCCTACAGCTACCCTGTTTCATAACAAATTTTTATAAAGCTACTGGGAATTGGAAAGTTCAGAGTAAGTGACTTCTAAAAAGAAATCTCCTCCTCCCCCCTTTTTTTTTTTGCCTGAACATGCTACTGATTGTTATATTAAATTAACACTGATGATAAACATCAAGACCTAAAAGTAAATTCTTGATCCAATAATTTTTTTAAACTCAAAATAATTTAGCATGTGACAGCAATCAATGAAAAAAAAAAAAAAGGCCATGAATTTGAAAGAGAGCAAGGAAGTGCATACAGAAGGTTTGAAGGGAGGAAAGGGAAGGGGAAAATGATGTAATTGTATCATAGTCTCAAAAACATAATAAAAATATATTTTAAGAAAGAAAACACTAGGAAAATAAAAAAGAATTTAGGACCAGAGGGAAGGCTCTGGGATAGAGAAAGCTGTGCAGCCATGAGAACTGGAATTCAGATCTCAGCTTCCAGAAAACCCTAGCACTGTGCACGGGCCTGTAAGTGCAGCTCTGAGGGTTCCAAAGCCCTCTTTGGACCTACACCCATGCAAGAGTATCTGTACATACATTTACACACATACATATACAGAAATAAATGTATTAAACTTTTTAAACAACTTCAGGGTTTAACAAATGCCCTCTAGCCATGGATTAGTATTCTTGCACAAGCATTTTATTTATAAATCTTGGCACGGCACGAGGCAACCTGAATTTGTGAAAAGATAATTTTATGTTAAAATATTCAATTAAGAAAAAAGTTCTAACTATAGGTTTTAATCTACTGAACTACTCAAGAACAAATCAACTATTAGATGGGGGAGGAGAGGGTAGGGGTGTTGGCTATGTCTCAAGGGTTGCGCTGCCCTCAAGCCGAGTGAACTGAGTAATTCAGTGTTCCATTTCTACTTCTATCAAACGAGATCTCTGATTTTTCTCTGCCAACGCAGGTTTAAAGAATTTCTGTTGTTGTTTCGTTTAATTGATTTGTTTATTTACTTTACATCCAGACTGAAATTTTTCCTCCTACCCATCCCCCATCCACTCCTCCTATCCTTTCTCTTCAGAAAACTGGAGGCCTTCCCTGCATACCTGTTAAGGGAACGAATAGGTCCCAAAGACAGGCAACGGAGTCAGAGACAGCCCCTGCTCCCACTTTAGAAGTCCCACATGAAGACCAAGCCACACAACTGTTAAGTAGGTACAGAGGGCCTAGCTCAGTCCCGTGCAGGCTCTCTGGTGGTTCAGTCTCTGTGAGCCTCTACAAGCCCAGATTAGTTGATTCTGTAGGTTTTCCTTATAAGGTACCCTTGGTCCCCTGGCTACTACAATTCTTCCTCCCACTCTTTGGCAGGATTCCCCAGGCTCCGTCTAATGTCTGGCTGTGGGTCTCTGCATCTGTTTCCATCAGATTCTGGGTGAACTTCTCTGATGACAGTCACGCTAGGCTTCTGTCGGCAAGTACAGGTAGGAAGCTGGGCCAGTCAGTAGTTGGCCTTTCCCTCAATTTCTGCCCCATCTTTATCCCTGCACATTATGTGGTCAGGACAAAGTATAGGCCGGTGGCTTTGTGGCTGCCTTGCTGTCCCAATTATTATTCTAAATTATTCTAAAGAAATAATTTACTATTCCTGATAGAGATTGAGTCTGCAGCTCATGCCGATTGTATAAGTTGCTTAACTTTAACCTCAGTTTCCCTCTACATAAATTGAAAAACTTGGCCATTGGGAATATATACCAAAATTTAAAACTAACTCAAATATTACCTATCTCTGATATTTAATAGTAGTGTATATTCACAACATTTAAGTTATAAGCACTATTTCACCATATAATATATATTGACAGAAAGCCAAAAGGGCCACACTGATTATGCTGACCCTGAGTGGAATTAGCATTGCTCTGTCCGTTCGCTTATACCTTGCCTGATGTCTCTGTGCTCTCCTACCAGGTTAGAGACACACGGTGTCATGCTGTGTCAAGACCCTGACACAAAGCCCAGAACATTGGGTCAGGGTCAGAACATTAACATTCTGCCTAACCCAGAACACAGTCCTTATCCACACAGGCTCGTCTTTGAGATGTAGCCCTTCCCATACTGCTGTGCCCTCCCCTAACCTGCAACCAGAGAAGGCATCAGAGATCTTCTCTCATGTCAAAGAATGTTCCTCTCACCCCATTTTTTTCATTTATGTAGTCAGAAACTTAGAAAAGTGTCTTCATTTACCAAAATCGGAGTTTACAAATGATAGGCTTGAGATTTGAGCCGTTTCTGTGTGCCCGCAAACTCCGTTCTACAACAGAAATATTTGCAACAAAATTATCACCCCCTTATTCTATAAAGGACTTGAAACACAACTTAGTGTTTTGAGAGTTGGATCTTCTTTCTATTCAGATATACATGAATGAATGATTTTTCTAGTTAAAGAAAATTTGCATTGGCTTGCGGTTTTCTGGAACCAAGACGGCTCTGCTTAGTGCATGAATGTTGATGTTGAAAGCCTACAAAAATGAAACATGTATCGGAAGATGGCTGTGGAAACCTGTGGCAGGTGTTAAACGGTCATAATTACGGGTGAACTGGACTGTGGTTGTAACAGAAGAAAAGCCAAGCCACTTGGAAAACTTTCATTTTCGGCAGGTTAGCCATCAAACCCACAGCCTCCCAAGAGAGAAAGTGTGTTACTGTGGAAAAAGAAAAAATGCTTCCCCAGTTAGTTTCCACCTTTAAGAATTATGTGCACAGTTTTCTAGTAATTCTCTAAAACATGGAAATACTCTGCTTAAGTTTGAATTGTGCTGCTTACAATCCTTATCTTCATTATGTTTTATTGTGTAATATATTTTATGCAAAATAAAGCACACTATAAAATTTCTAAGGTGGAGACACAGGCAAATATTTAGTTCCGGGTATCTGCGTTTCATAATTAGGCAACATACATTTTCTTACGTACTGAAAGGATATCTGCTTACCTTCATTATCACAATACTTACAAATTGTCTTTTTTTTCAATAAAAATTAAATTACCCAGGTTTTTCTAAACATTTGAAATGTCACTTACAACCTAAAAATCACGCGTGAGAAAAGTCAGATTTCAAAGTTTCCTCACAATAAGATGATAATTGAAAGTGTTATTTTGGGCTCAATTCACCATTGCTTTTACATGTGTTGTTCCAACAACAGCTAATGAAGAGCGCCAGAATGTTCACGGAGGAAAGATGTAAGAGACTGGGCATGAGCTATTTGCTTCCTTTCTCTGACACCAACGATCTTGAAGCCGGATGGCGACTTTTATACACAGGGACCAAAAGTGCAGCACTTACAATTTTTCATAACTAAGGTACCTTGGCATCTAGAAATAACAGGCAGTAGATCTCTGTCGTACTGTGCTACCCAGACTCCATATAAACGCTCCAAGACTTGAAATGTCTGTTCCTCAAGCCTTGGGCAATCTCCATGTCTCAGCACCTACACTGCAGGGCTCACAAAGGCCCTATTGTTAAGCCTGGCCAAGGCTTTCTAATACAAGTAATTAGTTACTGCCCTTGTCTTAAGAAATCCATAGGGGGTGGGGGATGGGGGGCTACAGCTGGGATGCAAAGTGAATAAACTTAATTAATAAAAAAAAAGAAAATCATAAAATATTGCCGTAAGGAGTTTATCATCATCCTTCTCCTCCACATTGCATCTCCCCTAGGTTTGCTAAATGGTGCCTGTAAAGGTTAAAAAAATAAATAAAATTAATAAATCTAAAGCTTGATTCCAGGGCTCACCAAAGGAAGTAGTGTTATCTCTCTCCCCTTTATATGGTTATCAGGTCTGCTGCCTCTTTAAATGCTATGTGAAATGTTTTTCCACAGAAGGATGGAGGGGCAGATTTTTGTGTATGCTTCTTAAGAAGGCTTAATGGCAGTATTTTTAGTAGCAACCACAAAGCCTGGACTAAAGCCCAAAAGATGAAAATGTTTAAGAAGCATGGCTTTAGCTGTATGTTATATTCCAAACAGAAGGCTCATTTGTCTGGCTTACGGGCGATGCACTGTATTAAGTTCCTGTCCCAGGGAATGTTGCCAGAGAGTGGGATTTGGGGCTCATAAATCAACTGGCGCTAACCTATTTAAACTGAAACTCTATCTTTTGGGGCTGAGGGGTTTTCAATAGGCTAATCCAGCGATGCAATTTTCATAAATACCAGTGGTTTTATTTCAATGTATAGATCATTACTTGAGTTTGAAGTTGTGTCAAGTTATATGGAAATGAAACTGGATATTAAAACTTAAAATAGAGCAATTTTTAGCCGCATGTCTTAAAGAGTCTTTGGATGAAAGGATATTTGGCATAGAGTTAGTTCTTTGACGTGCCTTGCCAAATTATCCCCAAATAGTGTATAGAGAACCTAGTCTGAAACATGCAGGACAAACAAAGTTTTAAAATTGCTCATCTGTATACTTATACTTTAACAGACATTTTGAATGGCGCTGCTCATAAATTCTGTCTTGTAACTAAATCAGTATAGCCTGATCTAATTTGAATAGAAGTAGCGTATATAATCCTCAGGCTGCAGCAAGAATGGAGATAAGACAACATATTTGCATAAAAATAATCTGTTGTTTATTCTTGGGTCCTAAAACATATCCTAAAGCTGTCCCAATGACAAGATGCTGGTTGGTTTATTGAGAAACTTACCATAACCGCAGGGGTTGAGATTTATCCAAGGTAGTGTCTTGGCTCTGCTCTCTTTTACTTTAAAATAAAGCAATGTAACTTCAAATCCCAGTTCTATTCTATAGCTGTCTAAACCTCAGAACTTACTCTTCAACCTACCCTCACACTTAAGTGTGCAAAAGTGGCATAAGAAATTGTGGCATTCCAGGAAAATTCAATTAAATAAAATAGTAATAGCTTGCATTATTTTGTTCCACTATTTTGTCTTAACCTTATAACACAAAGCAATGCACAGAAATAGAAGACTGGTTGTCAATGTTTAAGCCAAAGAAGTTTGATTATTTTATTCCAGCCTTGAAAAAATAATGCTTAACAGTAGAGACCGGACGGGAGCCTGAGCATTTAAAGTTGCATGTACAAAACTCACATATCCAACTGCAGGCTCCTTCCCCGTAGTGTCCCTACAGGCTCCTATAGTTACCTGGACCTTGGAAAATCTCCTATTTACTTCCTCTGTATTGAAAAGCATCCCTCATAGATCAGTTGGCCTCACCAAAGCAGAAGCAGTTTCATTGGGCTTCCTGCCAAATGCCTGAGCAGGTGTGACTTCCTTCTCTGGTGGGAAAACTACAGGAGGCCAATTAAAGTGTAGTCCCGGGCCTGGAGGAGAACCAGATTTTCTACTGCTTTGGTCCCTTTTCTTAGGATTGCCAGTGAGGGTGCTGCCAGCTCTCCTCTTGGTTTCAGGGCCCAAAGGGACAACATGTAACTACATAAATTATGCCGACAAAAATCATTTTTAAAGGCATAATTAAAATAAAATGCAAGAGCAGAATGAGGCATGCTTTTTAAAGTGTGTTATTCTCATTGAAAGGTAAGATTTTTAAAATATTTTTTTGAGATTGTAATATAATTGTACCATTTCTCTCCTTTTTCTTCCCTCCAGAAACTCCCATGTACCACTTTCCCTTGCTGTCTTTTAAATTCATGGGCTCTTTTTTCTTAATTATATATATGTATTATATATGTATGTATGTATTATATGTATGTATATATATATATATATATATACATACACACACACACACACACACACACACACACACATGTATGTGTGTAAGAACAATTAATATGTGTGTGTTTCCCAAAATAAATGTAACCTGCTCAATCCATCTAATGTTATCTGTATGTTTTCAGGGCTGTCTGTTTGGTATTGGATACCCAGTTGCGCTTTTCCCTGGGGAATCCTGTTTCTCTGATCTTAGCATCCCTTAGTTTCTGATTGTCTAGGAGTAAGGCCCCCTGAGCCTTGCTCCTTTCACGATAGCATGCCTACTGGTGTTGTCTTTGTTTGGGTCATGTTTAGGCAGCCATGTTGGTGAGCCTTCGGGAGTGGAGCTTTTCACGTTTCCCACAGCAAACTCACTGCCCCTCTAGAACAGTGGTTCTCAAGCTCCCTAATGCTGCGACCCTTCCATACAGTTCCTTATGTTGTGGTGGCCACACAGCCCCCCGCCGAGTCATAGAATTATTTTGTTGCTACTTCATAACTGTAATATTGCTACCGTTATTCATCGCAATGTGAACAGCTGATATGCAGGCTATCTGATATGCAACCCCTGTGAAAGGACCCATCAACCTCCAAAAGGGTCACGACCCACAGATTTAGAACCACTGCTCTAGAACTTAGAATCTTCCCACTCTCATTTTTACAATGATCCTGAGCCGTAGATTCCTGAGTAGTGCTGCAGATATATCTGATAGGACTGGGCGACACACCTGCATTTTGATTGGTTATAATCAATTTCTATAATAGTCTCTGTCTAGACAGTATGATTTTTTTTTAGCTTGATAGATTGACCATTAAGGGTAAATTCTTTCCTCTGTATAATTTACTATGTCCCACACCTCTGAGTAGCTATAGTGAGCTTACTAATTTTTAGAATGGAGTCAGAGTGCTAGATTTCAAATCCTGTATCTACTACTTAATCATGAAACTTTACACACAGATTGATCTTTCCAAACATGTTTTACTAGCTATAAAAATCAGATATTATCAAAAGTATTTAAACAAAATGATGTGTATTGAATATTTAATATAGTTACTATTCGTTATCAGGAAATATAGTAACTACTTAATAAGTATTTCATAATGTAGTGAATCGTTAGAACAACAACTAATAAATCATGCTTTGGTTAATGAAAATGGTTTCTGTTTCTCAAAGGCACAGGAAGTGTGGCACAGTGTCACAGAGCATCTCTGGCTGCTCTAACAGAATGCTGGGGTCTGTGTGTATCGCTTAAACATATGAAGTTCCCACCTGTCAAGAGAATGTCAAGCATTCTATCAGATTCTGTCCCTGGTGATGGACATTCTGCAACTCTGGAGGGAGTCAGATAGAATAAAATGAGTTGTTGTCTTACTCTATTTTTTTTCCTAAGCACACTGATTCCATCTTGAAAGTCGCATATCTTCCTTCCATAGCATAATCTGAACCTAGTTAACCTCCCAGCAGCTCCGCAATTATCCTCTCAAATGTCATCAAATGGCAAATATAAGCTCAAAGTATGACCTAGAAGGAAGAAAATGTACAAGCATTTATAACATAACAGGAATGATTAAAAGTACTTACCTTATTTATTTTTTTCTCCAGTGAGTTAGATGGGTGTTACTCAGCAACCAGGAAAATGTCAAACTACTTTGAGATCCCATTCCGCAGCAGCAAGAATGGCTCTCATCTTGCTAGAATACGGTGAAAGGAGACCATTTATTCTCCGTTATTGCAGATATGAATTTGTGCATCCACTGTGGACACATCACTGTGGATGCTCAAGTTTACATACACTATGTAAAGGATCCTCAAAAGAATGAAAACAGAAATACCTTATGACCCAGCTACCTAAGTTTTGAATATATATCAAAAGGATGCTAAGGCACCATACCACTGAGATACTTACACAGCGATTCACAACTTATCCAGGAACTGAAACTGTTCTAGGCGTTCACCAACACCCAAAAAGCGTTTTACGCTTTAACTCATTTACATGATGGACTATGGTAGGATCTTCCTCTTCTAGGATGAGGTAGATTTGAAATATTGTGAACTCCAAAGTTGCACTGAGTCATTGAGTAGAAATGCCCCTTAGGAGAGATAGTTGACTCTGTCTCCATTCTTCTCAAAGAGGGATAGGTACTGCATTTTCTCCTATCAGAGCTGCTTTGGTTTGAATTTGCCAGTCTGAGGGGAATGCAGAAGGATTGAGAAGGAAGTTACAACAGAGAAATGAAGCCAAAGGGTCCTATTATGAAAACAATCTCATAAGCTCATAATTGTACATTCATGAGATAGCCTTTGTTTCATCTTATAAACCTGAAAGAAACAAGGTTAGTGGGTAAAAATAACTTCATGTAACTATATGGATTACACCTACCTGCTTTGCAGTTTTGAAGGCAAGGTCTCCATGAAACGGACTAGATTCGGAGACATTCCCTCTATTGGAGGAGTCTTATGATGGATGGAAAAGAAAGGCGTGACGGAGGAAAACTGGCTTAGGTTTAGGCACAGAAGGGTCCATATGCCACTAGGATTAGGAGCAGACAGAAGACCGTCAGGTGAACATCTTAAAAATAGGAGGTGACCCATCTTCAGCCAGCATTGCCTGGGTCCAGGGAACAGGCTGTGCTGTTTCTGCACGAACTCGGTATAAGCCTGGCTTTGTCTTTGTTCTGTTGCTTTTGTTGTTTTGTTTAGTTTGTTTTGGGGGAGTTTTTTGTTGCTTGTTTGTAAATCACCCCAAATAAAGTAGTTCAGTGTGACTTTCCTTCTCTTTGGTTTCTTTTGATGAGTTTTGGCTGTACTGATGGGGGTGAGAAAGAGGGACAGACTTCAGTGGCATGGTGTTGTATGGAAGAGGATGCTATCAAAACATGCAGTTGGAATTGTGGGAAACGAAATAATGTAGATTCAGAAATGCCTCATTTTCTTGCTCATGCTGCATCTAGATATATATTCAAAAGTGCGCACAAGTGCTTGTGTGCGCATGTGTCTGTGTGTGTGTGTGTGTGCCCAAGTCTTTAGTCTTCCTGTAGTTTCTCAATAACGTTTCAAAGAGCAAAGGTGCAATCTTAAGAACTCATCTCAATGAGTTCATAAAGAGCCCTACGTGAATTCTTTGTCCTGTGTGAAAAATTGGAATGTTGTATCCTTTTGGGAAATTTCAGGTCTACATTTATGGCTTTTATAGAGTTGTTATTATAGAAATAGTTGGACTTTCTTTTGGCTTCCAACAACCTATGTTAAATCAAAGTTGTCACTAATTAATGCTTTTCTTTCTTTGTTCTAATTGAAATACCAGCACAGTAATTTTTTTTTACCTTTATTTCACTTTTTAAAAGTACTTAGAGCACATAGGGATACATTAACTTCACAAATTAAATTATTATCATAGCTAGCTCCTAGCAGAAAAAGTGGAAAGGACAAAGATGGTGAGCAGGTTTCTGCCTCTTTGTTTTTTAATTATTTTTTTAAAGAAAACTTGGATTTATTCTCTTACACTACTACAGCGTCACTAGTCCCCACAGAAAAAGATGCTTGTGTATTTCAGGTGTGCGCTGGGTCCTCTGAATCCCAGAATTTTGTCCCTCTACATACCCTCACAGAGAACGCCTGTGATTCATTTCTGTATTTAGTTAAAGGCCAGCATGTGCTGACTGACTTTCACATTTAAAACAGTGGCTTCCGGACGGGGATATATGTCAGTCAGTTGGCAGATGCAAACTTAGCGTGCACAAGGTTCAGTCTCAAGAACTGCGTGCCTGGGCATTACTTTCAACAACTGGGAAGGTGGGGGCAGGAAGACCAACATTCAAGGCCACTTCAGCTACAAATTGAGAGACCAGTATGGGATAAGTCTGTCCAAAAAGTAAAATCAAGAGAATAAAATAGAAAGAATAGCAAAGAACAGAATACCAGTTGCTTCTTATTTCAAGTCTTCTCACCTTGGGTCTCATTATTTCTTCAAATCATTTGGCAAGTTAATTTTGTTGTTTATTGTCATCTCTTTCCTGTCTCTAGAGGATAACCCAACCAGAACTGTGCATTCATCCTCTGACAAACACACGTATGTAGGGCAAAACGACACATATGAAATACTCTAGAAAGTATTTACTAACTGAGTCACCGAGAAAATGGATGACTAATCCAGCGACTCTATAAGGTTGAAAGAAAAACACTCTTCCATGCATTTTCATGAACATGGAAAAAATGTTAAGTCGTATCAGTTTTGCTGCCACATAATTATCCATCATCATCATCTAACAGCAGAAAGCACAGAAAGATGTCTCAGGGGAGTAGATGGAAAACCCTTTCTTTACTGCTTCTCAGTGAATACAGTCTAATGGATATTCAAGTTTGGGTTCCAGAACGGAAATCCATCTCAGTCCCTCACATGTTCTCAATTTAAAGGTTGCTTAATTTTTCAAAGGCTCCATCTCATCTTCCAAAATGGTCTTTAATACTGATCACTGTCTAAACCACCCACTGTTGGGCACATGATACATTTTTGATAGATGCTAGCTATAATGATATTTTTATTTGTGATGTTAATGTATTCCAATATGTTCTTAGAATTTTTTTAAGGTGAAGTAATGATCAAAAAAAAAAATCATTGTGCTGGTGTTTCAATTAGAACAAAGAAAGAAAAACATTAATCAGTGATAGCCTGGATTTCACAGAGGTTGTAGAAAGCCAAAAGAAAGCCCAACCACTTCTACAATAATAAATTTGTATAAAAGCCACAAATACAGACCTGAAAATTTCCAAAAGGATATAATGTTCCAATTTTTCACACAGGACAAAGGATTCATATGACAGCCCTTATGAACTGATTATGATGGCACAGTGCCAGCATCCTAACGACTGCACCTTTGTTCTTGGAAGAGTTATTGAGAAATTACAGGAAGATTAAAGCTATTAAGATTTCAAAACTTAGAGACAATTGACTATCCAGCAGGGGCATATCTACCTAAATGGGAACCATTCAAGAGGTGAAGGTCTGCACAGCAATTTCAGAGGTTGCTGTTGAGGCCATCCGTTCCCCTTGTCAGGGAGGCAGGTAGACATTTTTCCAGTAGTGACAAGGAGCACTGCTGAAGACAGCCTCATCTAACGGCTATTTCTGGGATTCTCTTGGCAGAGAACTACCTTGCCCAAGGTCAGTGACTTCCCAAGCAACCGACATCCAACATCTTTTCTCTGTGGAGTTTATTGTGACAGACATCCTGCCTTACTGCAGGTTAGGCTGAAACTGTCACTCACCTTCCAATAGCATTGTAAGCGAGGATCTCCTTGGCCACCATCACAAGCCCTCTTCTCCTGGTATACCCAGATCTCTTCTTTTTCCTTCCTCCGGGGTGACGCCAGCAGCATGCTACAGTAAACGCCATGCACCGTGAACGTCATCCCAAGAATCGCCAACATTATTCTTTATCATTTAAACTGCAGCAGTAACTAGAAGCATCCAAATGCCTTGAGTTCAGAGAGCCAGCTCTCTGACCCCTTATATTCCCGATTGACATAAGTTTTAATAAGATTTTGGGGGGTGACAGGTTTATGTCCATCTACTCGCCATATCGCTATAAATTAGAGAGGCTGACAAATATATTAAAGAGATGTATTTTAATTTCCTTGTCCTAAGAAAACATGGTGGGGAAGGAAGCTGTTGCCCAGCGGTCAAAAGTACATACTGATCTTGTAGAGAAGCTGCATTTGAAATGCAGCACCAAACTCACGTCAGCAGATCAAGGGGGATGATTTGCCTAGCACAGTCCTTTTTCTCACGAGAATCTCAGTGAACCACTTCTACCTACGGAAGATGTAAAATAAGGCTGGTGGGAACTTAGAAAGCAGGCACCCAGTTGTGGGTAGAGCTCTGTGCACTGGAGCGACCTTTTCTCTAATTCTTGTGAAAAAGATCCCGACCCTGAGCTGGGGCCTAGGCACTCCTGCAACTTGGTCCAGCAAAAAACACATTTTGTGATCTTCTTGGTCATCCGACACCAAACGTTGCGCATGTTCTACCCACTTGCTCTCAGCCATTTGTGGTCAGTGAGGGCAGGCTCGTAGAAGTCTGCCTGTAGCTGTCGACTCAAGACCAAGCATGGTCTTGGTTTCAAGTTGCAGTAGAGAAAACACCCATCATGCCTCAGCTTGTAGGCTGGCCTCAGGTTCTGTAGGTGATCGGCTGGGTCTGTCAGGATGCAATGACTCCCATCTAGCATCCTTACAGACACCTGTGTGATTCCTGCTTGTCCTTCACAGGTAACAAAAACGCCATCTTCTCTGTAACCTTTTCCAAACTTTGTGTCAGGAGCAGATGTGAGAACCCCACCCCCCGAGTTTATATCGTACTGTACGTATTTCTATTACACGGTAATTCTAAGACACTCCGTGTTTTAGGATTTGTTTTTATTATTTTCACTCGTGTACACATATGTGTGGATGTGTAGGAATATGTTTTCATGGGGACAGGTGCCCACAGAGGTCATAGGCACTGGATCTTTCTGGAGCTGGAACCAGAAGCAGTTGTAAAATGCCCACATAGGTACTGGGAACTGAACTCAAATCCTCTGCAAGAATGGTGCTTGCTCTTGTTACTCACTGAGCTATATGTCCAGTACCCTTCTAATGAATTATCAAAATTGCTTAGTTTTCAGTTATTTGCTTACATCAAACCCTCTAAGGATTGTTTAAAATCTATTTTTTATTATGCTAAACCACACACACACACACACACACACACACACATACACACACACACATGTGCTGCATACATCCTGAAAATCATCTGTTCTTAGGAATCTTGTGTTAGAAACTCTGAATCAAGCCTTTGTGCCTTGCCCTTTATGTTTTCTTTGCCATTATAGTGACTGGCACATTGGCTAACTTGTTACTGACGGATAAATGAATGAAAAAAAAATGACAGTCTACCTACACAAGCGGTGCCATTTTTCCTAAGAAACACATTCAAACAATCTATAACTGTTTCAGACAAAAAAATAGATATTAGAGAGTCTTGAGAAATTTCCATGAACCACTGACTGGCGATAAATTCCCAAACGGGTTTCACAGACTCGTTGACCTCATCCTGTCTTGACTCTCTTTCCAAAGCTGCTGTGGTAGATACCATGGCAAGCAGGCATAATCGGTTACACCCGAACTCTGAAACACAAGCTGTGCTAATTTATCACAGGGGTGCGGGATAAGCGAAGGGAGATTATTTCCACTTTCAGCCTTCTATATCTCTTACAGACTATGCAAAGGCAAAGGGAGGTGAATTCATTTTGACGTGTTGGAAAAATGGTGAAATTTTATCTCTTAAGTTTCCCCTCACAGATGTGTCCCATCTGTTGATATTAATGATGTATAACTATATGCCTAGTATTGATGGCGCTGGGTGCCAAGAAGAGGGCTGCCCAAGGGATTACAGTGACACCTAGGGTATGGTGGGGGCCAGAGAACTCTTGTTTAGCATGTAGTAATCCCCAGGAGCTGCTGGCTTGTGAACAAAGTCACTCTCCCTCCTTCCTTCCTGATCAGAAGGCTCTCTGCGAATCTTAGCTTTCCCTAAGAAAAAGATCCTTTCTGCTTACTTCTTCCTTCTGAGACATTGCTTTAAGACTCCAATTCTCTTCAGTCCCTCAGGGCACACCTGCATAAGCATGCTTTGGTGGGCTTAAGTGGAAGAAAGGGAGAGAGAGAGAAAGAGAGAGAGAGATTACAGAGTTATTTGATGGTAAACTCCACCTTCCCCCAGAGGCAAGTTAGCAAACTTTTATACATTGCTGCTAGAGAACCTCCCAGGACCCAGCCCTGGAGCAGGAACTGCTAAGAGCCTTCCTATGAGCAGACAGAGGTCTCTAGTGGAAAAGCAGAGCAATCACAGGTTTTATCTGGGGGTGGCCACTGGGGAGGCCACATTGCACATGGCCATAAAAACCTAACAACCCAGCCATTTTGCGAATATAGAAATGTGTACATTTCCTCAAATTCTGCTAGCCACATGTCCATGACTTAGAGGACTCTTGGGAATCTGGAGAGTTAATTGAGATTTAAAAGAGAGTTTTGAAAAAAAAATACTGTGTTGTTCTCAGGTCTTGCTACTTCCTCCTCTTATCTGCTCAAAACTGTTTCTAGCTGGAAAGGTTAGAGTTTCAAGGAGATCTGAGTGCATCGATAATGTAATTGAGAGTGCTGTAAGATGATGTAAATTAGCATGAGCTTGTTGAGAGCAAGCAGTAGGTTTGTAAATATCTCAGCTCCATGATAACAGAACAAGGATGAGAATCCTTCCTCAGATAGAAGATGGCCACATCTGCAGCCTCTTCTTCCAGAAACTGAAGATCCTGATGTCTTTTTGGCTTTCTTTCTTCTTTTCTCATGTAAGGAAACAGCTCATCCTTTAAGCCTGTCTAGAACAGAGAAACCCATTATGGGCTTTCATTTGGTTGTGGCACCAACATTTGGATTTCAGTGAGGAATGGTCCTAATACATAGTCAATGGCAGCCTTTAAACCCGAGCTGGCTGTTTGGGAAGTAAATCTGTTCTGATGAATAATTTAAGAATCTTTCTGTTTTCCGTCCTTGAGGACAGAATGTGATTTTCTGAAGTACAGGAGTGTTGGAAGCAGTTGCCTTTACAAGTTGCTAGTAAAGTCTCAGTTGCGGAGCTCAGCTAATTTGAAAAATGGGTGCTTTGGCCTTACTCGTTACCATTGCATTCACTAGATCACACACTTGCTCCTGGAAAATGACCCCCACACCAGGGCTGTGGAAGGTTTCTGACAGGACAGAGGGTGTATTTGGACAGCCTTACTGGTAATACTGAAGTGCACAGCAATGGTAATGGCAAAGCCATCGTATCTTAAGGCCTCCCTCAGGAAATCAAACCATGCCCTAAAATAAGTAAAATGTGAACGAAATGAGGGGATTTTCACAAACAGCACCCAACAGAATGATCTCTTTGCTGCTTCCAGGCTTGAGAATGTGGAGGCTCTTGTTGGCTCCACCCCCTGGCTCTCTGTGTGGCTCTGCATTTGTCTTGTGACAATCCCTGTGGTGACGTACTTCTCCACTGGACAGTGGTGGAAGTCTTTTTACCACTGTGTCTGGCGTGCCTGGTTCAACATAACTCTTAGCAAACACCTGAAATTATATTCATAATATATACATGGGTGAGATCAAGTGGTGTGTTTTCAAAAACAATTCTTTTCATCTTAATGTGTAGTCTCCCAAGGCGCTCTACTGATTTTTTTTCTAATATTAGGTTTGAAAGTGATCATGCACTGAGTCAAAATACTTAATGAGGTGGGAAGATAATTGAAAAACAGAAGTTCCATGAAGACATCCTCCCTCCCCCATGGTTGAATTCCATCTCTTCCTCGACAACTCTCCAACTATACCCATTCTACAGATGAGGAAAGGTTGAGAAACGTTAAGAAGCAATGACGGGTTTCCGATCCATGTGGCCCAAACAACACACAGGTGGCTTGTATTCTCAGGAAGAATAAGACATCGGAATGAAAGAAGGGAGCAAGGTTGAATGGAATAAAGAAGTTACAGCTAGACTGAAAATGGAAGCGAAGAGGAATGTGGGACTCAGTGTGGACAGGCAGCTGCCTGGGATCTTGGCTTCAGTAGAGGGTTTGCTCCACCCTGCAAAGTGGCAGGAAGCTGTGTCATCCATCACTTACGGTCTCACCAGCTGATGCTTTCTCTGAGTCTCGGTGACCCTTGCTTGTAGTTTCAAAATGAAAAAAAAAAAAAAAAGAAAAATCTGTTCATGCAAAAGTACAAGTGTATGTCTTGGTACTGTGTAGAGGTAGACCTATCCCTTTAGGAAAGACACTTCCTTAGGCCATTTTGTGCTCTGAATCCATAGCTCTCTGAGACCTGAAAGATCTCCTTCTACCAGCAAGATCCTCTCTGTGTTTAACTTCCAGATGCCTCCTTTGCTCTCATATAACTCCATGCTCCAAAACATAGGCCTTGCCATTCTTTACCACTCTTTGTCCATATGTCATATATTGTCACCCATATAGCCACCTGGTTAACCTGTCATCCCATTACGACTTTTCTTACCCTCTGAAAATCTCACCTGTACCTCCTGCCTCTCACACAGCCTTCCATCTCAGAACCTTCTACTTACTCACTGTTCTCTCCTCAGCTCTTATCACTACCCAGCATGGCATTCATCTTGATCACTGTCTTTTCTTTACAGGAATAAAAGGCTCCGCAAGGGAAGACACATTTCTCAAATGGCTCCAAGCATCCAGGAGGTTTTCAGAAATTTTTGTTGAACAGTTGAGGCGAGTGGAAGCATTGTCTTCAGTTTCCATCACTGTACCTCCGGAGGTGGTAGCAGGCAAGCAAAATCTTTCCAGGATCCAAGTGGAGCCTTGGAGGACAAGACATGCTTTCAGAGCACAGATGATGCAGCAGCATGAGGAGTATGCTTTTTGCAGAAACTTCCCTGGGAAATTTGTTTTCTCTACACAGACCCAGGCTCTCCTGGAGGAAAGGAATTTGATTTCTCATTCAGGTAGGGTTTATACCTCCACATTTGTCTGCAGAAAGCCATGGTGTTTCTGACCAATCCCTGCCTGTACTCGGGAGGATATGGATGGAGGTAGAACACATTTTTGGTCCCTTGGGCTCCTCAGAGCAGGCAAGAGTTTGGCAACACAGCTCCAGGCATAAAACATCTCTCCTGGCATGGACGCTAACATGGATGTAGCCTATATTTGGGCTACATCAAAGCTGAGAGAGCTCTGTGCTGTAGCCTCTTGCCAGGTAAGTCACAGAAGCATACGCCTATGCAGACCTTCAAAAGCACACTTCCTCCCATCGAGCTGTATAACCAGCTCTATTCCTTGGGGGGTCTTCTCGTGGCTGGCACAAAGCTGTATGGCAAAACTTTGAAAGTAATCAGTAGCCATTTCTTATCATTCCATTTCTTTGTGGCAGCTTCCGTTTAATTAAACTAAAATGTAAGAGTCTTCCTTACAGAGGAAGATGAGAAACACCCATGGTGATTGTAAGACTGCTTTCCACTAAGACTGTTAAATCATATGTATCTCACACTACAGTCTCAACAAAAGGAATTTATGGTTTTCATACTTCATAGCAATGCTATAAAGGGCAAGGGACCTCCCAAGATTTTACGCTTTGGGGCTCCCAGTACAGACAGATTATCTCCTAGGCATCAAGTCATTCTTAAAATGTGCCCTGGTGCCAAGAGCATATTGAAGGCTGTACTTCTCAGTCCCTAGCATGTGTTTGCAATGGAGGACATTTTAATTATCACCTTCCCTGTGTCCCCCGTAAGCGTAAACTTCTAAAGAGTTTATCTGGGTTAGCTGGTGTATTGGATCTTGTTTGGGAACAACTGGCTCTCTTTAACCCTGCTCTCCCACCAGCACCTAGTGTGGTAGCTGGCAAACACAAAATGCTTAGTACATTTATTTGCTCACTCAGCACTTAAGGGTCTGTTAGAGGTCAAGTGCCGAGTCCATTAAGAACCAAGACAGACACAGTCATCCAGTCCTCGGCCCTCGTTCTTCTCAAATCTCCCGGCTCAGAGGCTGAACGTGGACAAGAGTTAGAGAGTTACTCAAGCAATCACCAGAAAGGAAATACAAGATGGGGTCACCGTGCAGACGGACAAGCAGGATACTAAGAAACGCTAGGGATCTGTCAAGGCTCCCAGAAGAAGTGACATATTACTGAGCCTTAGAGATGAGTCAGTGTTCTACCCAGAAAGAAATGTGGAGAAAATATTCTAAGTAAAGGGAATGATAGATAACAAGCTCCAGAAATTCTCAGGTAAGAGTGAATTAAAAAGGAATAGTGACAGACCACAATGCTAAGCACTGAAAAAGACACAGAGGACCGCTTTCTGCTGACAGGGCTGCCACTCAGAGTCTCAGAGGCATTCTTTAACTTTATTCTCAAAAGGTGTAATAAGCTTTGAGCCTCTTTAAAAAAGGGAGCTTAATGAATTTTTCAAAAATTGCGTTTAAGACACTAGGTTTCCCTTTTGAGAAACAAAAGCAAAGAGCAAAGCAAAGAGAGAGAGAGAGTTCTCAAAAGAAATCAATAGCACAACTATCATTACAAGATAAGCTTCAAATGGCTTCTCCTTGCAAACCTATGGAATGCCTCCCTCAAAGAATAACTGTGAAATCTCTATGTGATCTGTGCACTGTACCAGCAAGAGAACACAGGTTTGGTGTTAGATATCATAAATACTATGCCTAGTATTAAAGAAGGATTTCCAAAGAAGTTTTACACTATCAGGGCTTCGAGGGACATAAATGGCTATCTGGGTCATTCATCTACTCAGACACTACCCAAGATAAATAGAATGATGCCCTATTTTCAACTACTTTCATACAGAGATTCAATGATGTCTTTCGGAAGGCAGTTCTGACTGTTAGCATCTTTCTCTGTGAATAAAGAGGGAACTTGTATCACATTCAAGCCATTTAAATTGCAGCTTAAGGCCTTTTCCACTTAGCTGGGCAAAGAGATCAGCAACAAATAAAAAGTGCAGTTTCTGCCAGTGACAAGAGAACTTTAAATCTAGCCCCGGCAGCTTCATTCAGAGGGTTGCTGATGAGTGAGCTGGGCTCTTTTGGCTCTTCAACTCTCAGTTGGCAGGAGCCACATCAGTTTTGAAAACAGGACAAGGGAGGGAGGACTTCCCTGGAAGCACCTCGTTTACGAGTTGCATCCACTAAAAATGGGAGTGGAAATGACAGCCAACCTTTCTTAGGTTCCTAAAGGAGACAATACTACATGAGAGCCCTAGCAGAAGAAATAGGAGAAAGAAAGTCTTGATGTTGAGACAAGGCATCTGCAGGGCCTTGGATGTGTATGTATGAATTCACTTATATGTTTAGCTTTGCTGGGTCACATGCGTGTCCATTCAGTCTGTTCGGTCTGCATGACAACTCGCTCTAAACAGAGTGGCTATGACAAGAGTGCTTTATTAAGAATGGTTCTGAAGCTGGAAAGTTCAAGATTAATATGCCTAAAGTGTCTGATTCAAGCCTACTTCCTAGCTCATACATGGATGTCATGTCCCATGGCAAAAAGAATAAGAAAGCTCTCTGGGAGTCTCTTTTATGAAGGCACTAATACCATTTATGAGAGCTCCATCCTCTTGACCTAATCACCTCCCAAGGGCCCACCTCCAAATACCACCACATTAGGGATTAAGGCACAGCATGCAACTTTATTTTAATTGTATTGATTGATTGATTGATTTTTATTTGGTGCTGGGAACTGACCCTAATACCTCATTCGTGCTGGGCAAACTCTGTACCACCGAAACACACATATATATTCAGCCTGTAGGATACAAAATTTGAGGAGATACCTATATCCAAGACATCCATCTGTATGTGGGTCTGTTTTGTGATTGTGCATTTACATAATATTGGACGTTGAACTATTGTAACAGTGCGCTGCATGAATGCAGCCTGGAATGATGTCACTACAAAATGCAAATTATTTAATGAAAGAGTATATTAACATGATAATGAATACCTACCCTGTGAGGGAAAGGCCCTGACTTTAAGGAGACATAGGTCAGGTGAGGACAGGACGCCACGCAGTAAACAGATAATTACTGTGTTACAACCTGAAGAGCCACCTGTCTATACAGAGCTCTGCGAAGCAGGAAGCAGGAAATGAGCAGAAGTGCCTGGGAGGGTGAAGGAAGCTGTACAAAAGAGTTACTGTTCGCTGGTATCTTTCACAGAGCATGAATAAAAACACTGCAGACAAGTGCATGGAGTCTTGCACACAAATACATGCTTGTATATATCTTTTCCTATGTATAGAAACTGTATATTCCCATGCTTATATTATTGGTACCAAAAGCACACATATGTATCCACCATAAATCGGAAAAATATATCCATGCGCACATAATGTTTGATACTTGTTTTTATATAAATATGTATTCTCTTCTCACTACAATCATGTGTATGTATGAATCTGTGTTTGTGTATGTGTATATATACCTGGCACCTATTTCATATAGACAGACCTCATTCTGTCTATATGGGTATATAGATATTCATTTATACATATGTAGGCATTATATGTATATGGTAATATAAACAGAAGAAGAAAGGGGGAGGAGAGAAAGAAAGAAGATAACCTGGTAGAATGTAAAAAAAAAAATGACAACATTTTATATAGAGAAAATTGATTCATAATGTATAAAACATTTACTATCAAGTAACATACCTAGGCATGCATGCATATCCAATCATTCTGGACAAAACCAATCTATAAAATTTCAATTATAGCTATGTCTATCCTGATGTACTTCAAAGCTCTTAATTATCCCTTTTATTTCTACTCTATTCCACCACAAGGAGACAAATAAAGCGTGAATAAAGTCCATAGTGACAGAAATGTTATGTATAAAAATTATTGGCAAGCAATAAAGCTGTCATGGCTTTAGATTTGTGAATCTATGAGTTACTAACTAACCTTGTTTGTTTCGAAAGCAGGCAATACATTGCTGAGGATATTGCTGAGAACTCCAATGAACACTTTGTCATTTCTCTAATTACCTACGTTAATTCACATTGAGAGAGGAAACATGTTCTTACTTCTAATCGATCTGGAATTGAATTGAACTTTGGAGACTGGAGGACAATGTCAAGCTGGTAGAGAGCAGCAGTCTGGTCAAAGAGAAGAACTGTCTGAGTGCAGCAAGCAGGTAGGTGGAGGGCCGGATGCCCCTGACCAAGAACAGTATGTCTTGCATGTTCCATCACTCAAAGCACTGACAAGATTAGGGCCTTAGCGAGCGCTAAACAGCAAGTCTGTGCTATCTCTGGAATGGGGACATTAGGACGTTTTGCGCAACAAACCTCATATATTCTAATGCAGCATTTGCACTTGAAAATGAATTGCCATTCACAGCTGGACAGAGAAACTGTGGCAAAACTGGGACACTAGGCAAATCAATAACAGTTTGCATTTCAGGTTTCCTGGGAAGACTGCCATCCCTCTTAAGTAAGCATGACACAACAGAGCAGCAAAAACCTTGCTGGGTTCAAGCAGTTCATGCTGAAATCTTAGGCACTGCAAGAAAAGTCAGTTTGCTGCTTAACCAGTGGCTACTGTGAAGGTTCTGTGGAAGAAAGGAAATGAAAATGCCCTTTGTTATTTGTTATGTATCCTTGTAATTGTTTTTTCAATTTGTAATATAATTGAAATTAACCACCCCCCAAAAAGAAAATTATTATTATTTTTTTTTGCTGGGGAACCCACTTGGATACTGAGCTGTCTTGGGCTGCATCTAAGCAGGGGTTTTAGGTTATCTTCATGAACGGTCTTTGGTTGGAGTATCATTCTCAGAGGAGACCCTTGTGCCCAGATTTTTGTTCTGTTGCTCTTCTTGTGGAGCTGCTGTCCTCTCCGGGTCTTACTACATGAACTCAGTGGCTGGCTCTTTGATCACCTCCCCTTGATGGGGGAGCAGCCTTGCCAGGCCACAGAGGAAGACAATACAACCAGTCCTGATGAGACCTGATAGGCTAGGGTCAGATGGAAGAGGAGGAAGACTTCCCCTATCAGTGGACGTAGAGAGGGGCATGGGAGGAATTGATGGAGGGAGGGTGGGATTGGGAGGGAATAAGAGAGGGGGCTACAGCTGGGATACAAAGTGAATAAACTGTAATTAATTAAAAAAAAATAAAAATTTAATTGAAAAATGCCCTTTGAAGGGACTCTGGGTCTAAATCCAATAAAACTGACAAAGATTTTTTTTTTTTCCATTCTACACTTAGAAGGGACTGGTGAGAATTTTGAGTGACTATAGCAGGGGTTGCTTAAAGAGTCACATCGATGCTACAGTTGTGCCGAAGCATCGGGCACACAAGGCAGTACAGTGGATGATTCTAGTGTATGAGAGCTGGATGCTGGGCCTGTGGACCTTAAGAGCCTCTACACTATGAACAGTGAGGCATGGTTGTTACCGGCACAAGCTGCCCCATCCGGTAGACACGTATTTTCATTTCCAGCTCTGCCCCTTGCTTACCGTGAGAACTTAGACAAGTTACATCATGTCTCTGAACCTCAGTTTCCTCATCTGTCAATAAGAGGTAATTATACTTGCTTCACAGGGAAGCTGGGAGACTGTGGGAACTAATTATCACCACCAAGCTTCCAACTAGCTTCTGTTCTAGCTTTCAGTAGGATATGGACTGAAAGCCGCTGCAGGCTTCCCGGTGCTCCTTGTGTGGACTATGGAAAACCATCTTCCTGCTCCTGGGTGAAAGAGCTTTCCAACCACTCTAGACTCATAAAGATACTTCAGTTACTTTCTTTGGGGGGAGGGGTATTTTAGAGACGGGGTCTGGCTGTCCTGGCACTCCCTACGGTTGATAAGGCTGGCCAGGAACCCACAGAGAGTCACCTGCCTCTGTCCCCCAAGAGCTGGAATTAAAGGTGTGTGTCACCACATCTGGCTCCAGTTACTTTCAAAAACAAAAGGTTCAGTCTGGTTTTAAAGAAAAGGTCAAGAAGTACAGATAGCCACTCGAGTAAGGAGAGGGGCTAAGCTAGTCTCCACTCCTGTTTCTGCCCTGTGAATGAGTTTCTTTCCTCCAGAACTTTTTTTTTTTTTTGGCTGCAGATTTCAAGATACAGTGAACTACTTCTTGAGGACTGGTTTTCATTAGGCCAAGCTAACAGCTGTCTAGCCGATGCTCCTCAAGGGCCGCTTCACTATAAAGATTCACTGTAGTCCTTCACACTCCTCTAGTATGTTTCTTTGAATTTTTTTATTTCTGTATTTCTGTATTTTAAACATTGTTTTGTTTTGTTTTTAAAAAATACTTAATTAAAAATCAGCCAAAGGAAGAATGGTACAACTTGACGCTTGGTTCTGGAGGGTTTGGGTCTGTCCTGGAGAAGGCATGGTACAGTTGATGGAGGCAAGAGAGTTCAGCAGAAACTACTCATATCATGGCATTTGAGTAAGCAGAGGCCAAAACCAAACCCACCTTCCCCAGCTCTTCCCCCCTGAGTGGACCTGCTGAAAAACCTTGTTCAAAGCATGAGCCTGTGGAAGTCATCCCCAATTCAAGCCATAACAAACCCACACTGAAAACATCTCATGGTGGCAGGGAGTTTCCTATCCACAGGTTCTCTCTTTTGTCTGCAAGCTTCATCCAGCCTTCATCATACTTTAGCTTCTCATCCTCCTCATCCAGCTTGAACTATGAGTCTCAATTCCAACCTTACTCTTCTTGTTCTAGTTTAAAATCTGCTATGCCACGTGGAGCCTTCTCTCATCACCTCTCAGATCAATCTGGCTATTCCTTGCAAAATTAATATTGACTGATTTTAATGACACGAAGCAGAAAATATTTTTAGGTGAGGGAGTTGGAGTGATCTGTGACAAAATCTGTAAACCAGATCCAGTCCTTATGTTGCAGGGATAGAAATGTTATCCAAACAGTCACATTTAGTATGTTTTTCACTTTTGAGCATTTTGAAATCACCGTGAAGAATATATTGAGTCAGAAAGAGAAAATGGAAGAATTAAGAGTCTTCCAAATACTGAGCAGCGGTTGAGATACAACATGGAGCCGATATGTTAGTGCATCAGTCAAGATTCATGCTACAGACTGTGTGCATCAGTACATTGATCTTCTGAGCCTTCTACCTGCTACCATCCTAGTCTCGTGTGTAATCCTGTAGCCCTGATTTATGAGATTCAATGGGCGTTTTCTGTCTCGAGGGTATAATACAGACTGCTTGATGAGAAAAATATCTTCTTGCAAGGTTAAAAAAGGGGAAAATGATTTCCTGACTTCTAAAAAATTTGCTCTCCTTAGAACAAAAGGCATCCATTGTCTCCTCTCTCTCCCAACCAAACTGCGTTTTACATTTAGATAAAAATGTGTTTTTTTATGAATCGGCACACACCCCTGGTTTTAAGCAAATGGCTATTTGCATTTTTCTCAGCCCCATCTGGAATGGTTTCTTTTATTTCACATTAACTTTAACTTTTGTCTTATTATTTTTCACAAACATTTTAAAAACTTCTTTGAACATGCATTAAATGCTTTAGGGCATTAGTCAAATGCCACTCCCTGGGGACCTTCAAAAGAGAAGCCCGGCTTCCTGAGAACAAGTTTCCATTGTAATACATAAAAGCAGAACATACAATTTTTTTTTTCTAGAGGAAGAGAATGGTAGTTTTCTAAGCCAATTATTGTATCCCACATTTTCCTATAATTAATTTGCCATTTACTCCTGCCTCCATCCACAAAGCCATCTGGTCACAATGGACTTTCACCCTGTTTCTCTGTTCACAAATAACAAAGAATTTACACAAACATCTTTGAAAAAAAAATAGATACTCCTTCTCTTTACACTTTTCTAATAAGCCTACTTTCCAATTTTGTGTTCTTTTCATCAGTAAATCCAGTGAATAACTCAGATGGTAATACTAACTCTAATGGCTGATACTAATGCCAGCTCTCATAGCTAGTATTGCTTAGTGCCTGCCACATGTCAGGCATCATGTTTAGGATATTCCTACAAGATCTTCACTGACCTGCATGACAAGCAGAGGAGAAAGAGATGAACTTTCCAGCTGATGGTTGATAAAAACAGGCTCAGAGATTATATGATTTATTCAAAGTCTTACAGCTAGTAAGAAAGAGATTCAGATTCAGTCTCGCTCTGAACTGCCATTGCTAATTATTGAGCTGTTTTGCCTTCCACACCTAAGTAAAATCATTAATATTCCTTGCTTATGGCACTGACTATAGCCACCGACTCCCACCACTGGGTTGACACATTTTGATTCTTACAAGCACTTTATAAAACAGTTCCACAGATGGAGCAAAAAATGTTTTAGAAACTCATTTATGAGAAGAAAAATGTAGTGATGGAATGGGAAGGCCATTTTAGGTAGAAACATTGAAATTTCCCAAATTAACTCAATGCCACACATACCTCGGGGCTTGTTCGCCTACAAAGAAATGGGTGTGACCTACCTGACTGCAGGCTGTACTCAGTGCCATCGCTTGGAGCTTCACGGGATCCAAGTTATCAGAGGTGGCTTTCAGTGGAGTCATTTTCTAACCCATCTATCATTCATAGCAAATTACACCAACATAGTAGGCTTCTTTTTCCACTGATCCAATTCTATATGAGCTCTAAAAACCTTCTGTTACAGTATCACCTGGGGCAGAGCCATCTAGGAGAACTGCAGGTCATTCATCAGCGTCAGTTTCGTGCTGACTGAGCACACCCATTCACATACAGTAGTTTTTGCTAGGTTAGAGTTAACGTAACACCATTAACTGGTTTGATAGATCTATATCAAATATATACCAGGATCTATTAATCCACCCAAACCAAGCATGTGAGTTTGAAAAGACAGAAAACCTTCCAAGGTCAAGAAAATCAAGAAGCTGAGAAGAGAGAGGCACTTGATCATCTAATCGCTGCAATGTCAGCTTGACTACAAGGAATCCCTGATTGCTGCCCTCACTGTCCATAACTAGAATTGTAGAACTCTCTTTAGCCAGGGTACCACTTTTAACTAGGCTTTAGAAACCAAGGGCCCTTCCTGGCATTGACTCACTTTAGGTCCTTGTGTTACTAACCTTGTTGAACCTCAGTTTGTTGCCTGCAAATGGAAATAATGATAGGTATGGTAAAGAGGTGTTGTGAAGTTTAATTATCCTTTCTAAAGTACTTTGAGATGATCAGATGAAAGGTGCTCTTTAAATTTATAGCATTAATTATTATTTTTATTGTATATAATCATTTAAAAATACTTGAAGCTATTGTGTGTCATCTTATCACACTGCACACACACACACACATGAGTATACAAGACTCTTTATGAAGATCATGCTCTTACAGTCAATATAATCAACTCATGCATAAACTATTCCCAACGAAACCAACTTGGGAATAGGTGCAAAATAGAGTAATTAACACCACTAGGGAAAGGCAATTCGAGTAAGTATTACCTTGACCAGTTAGACACACTTAACTGTTGAAGTAAACACAACAGTTGAGGGGATAATTGAAGGAGAAAAAGATATAGCCTGATTGCAAAACAATATAATGGTGTTCTTATTTGAAGTGTGCTTTTCTTCTTAGAGACTTCGAGCAAATTACCAACATTATCTCATTAATTTTCATAACATCCTCACAAGGAAGAAAGCAAATAGAATTCCATTTTAAAGATAGGTAAATGCAGACTTAGTGACTAAGCGGTTTGCCAGGGTCACAGAGTCCATCGCTAATGACAAAGTTTAGGTTGTCCTTTTCCTGGATGGGGTCAAAAAGTTTGCCAGAGGTGGGACAATAGCTGGAACTCAAGTGCTTTGTATTTAAGTACCGGTTGATATTCCCTTACTTCGACAAATAGATTTAGAATGAGGATAGAATAATTTTACAGCTCAGCAACCATTAGCAGGATGGAGCAGGAGGTTTCTAGGGTGACAGTTCATAACTCCGCCTCATTATGTAGTTGCTTTGGATCTTATTTCCAAAGGTGATTATGCAGACTTGGAAATTTTTCACAAAACAGTTGCACATTTAAAGAGCATTCCACACTCCTAGGATTGAGTAGACTCCTGCAGAGTGCATTAAGAACATTTCGGTATATGATTTGTTTCAGAGCAGGAGATTAACATTAATTTTATACTAGCCGACTCTCAGTAAATTAGTAAATATATTCACTTCAGATAAAACATACATCGGAATTCTGTTTGTACATATCTTCTTTTCAACTTTATAAACATCCTAAATATAAGCCTCACCCAAGATAGAGAATATTGGAGAAAATCTATTGGTATTAGACTTGAGGTTTCTTATAATATAGGACCAATTGACCCCCCCCCAAAAAAAAGACCCAACATCCTGTTCCTGAATTTTATTTTATTTTACTCTTGACAGGTAACCTTAGTAGAAGTTTTTATATGATTAAGACCCATCAGGAACTGATGAAGGATTTGATAAAGCCTATCAAATAGTCACATTAAGATGTGCTTAGTCACTTGTTACTTTATACAAAAATAACTCCCAGGATTCCTTTTGTTTGTTTATGATTAAGGGGACATAAACTAGGAAGTTAATCTATAAATGAATCTGTCTTGAGTGGACATTTCTTAAACTAAATTTGTGAGTTAGTTTTCTACTTACTTTTTATAGCCTGTAGATCCAAAACGGTGGCTGTCTTTCATCTAGATCAGCCAAACATACTATTTCTACCTGGTTGATTGGCTGGCTGGCAGGGACTCACTCTGCTCAGGTTCACAGGATGGTGATTAATCAGTGGGCAAGTTTCTACCCTGCGTGATTTATCACATGATGTTCAACTTTGAGATGTCTATCAATTCCTGGGGACAGCAACTTGTAAAAACTTCTTTCAAATAACCCTACCTGCCCTGTTAGCAGTGCCCACACTAATCTTCAGTGGTTGGTTTTCTAATGCCCAGACACAGCCTAAAAAAGATGAATAAGGATGAAACCCAGGATATTATTCCGGTAGCTTGATATCCCTCCAAATGAGATGAAGGCAACATAGGTGGATTTTCTCCATATCCAAAAATGGTATTTAATAATAGGGCTTTTAAATTTTATTTCTGTGGGCACCTTTTCTTGGCCATCAACTTAAATTATAGTAAAATGAGTAGAATGTTCTAATTGATATTTATTGGCTTCAGAAGCATCTATACTAGCAAGACTTCCTCTTCGTTCAGTTCATAATTCTGCCGGTGGGGTGGTGATAATGACCCTTGTAGATGCAGAGAAGGAAATAACATTGGTGGAGAGACACGATTTACTCACCAACTTTAATTGAGCTGGCAAGTCTGCTAGTTCAGAGCATCAAATAAAGGCCAGAATTCACTGCACATCATGATCACAGGAAACCCGAAAGTACCATTCTAGATATAATCAGCATGAGCTTCAGTTCAAGTATGAAATAATTCCATAATTAAGGTATTATTAAAAGCCTGTCTGAAATATAATGCTCTGTTGCATTTACTGGCCTTGAAAGGTTATTTGTGTTTAGTCTAGATATGGAACTCAGGTACCCTAACATAATTGTACAAGTCCACATCTGAGGTTCTAAACAAAGTCTGTTCTGCCTACAGCACACAGCACAGGCTGCTTTTGGAGCTATGAAGACGTCTACAAGTATTTAGTAAGGATTCCTTTTCTTGGAAGTAATAAAAAACGTAGCATGGTGCTGGATATGTAACTTTGGGGCTAGAACTGGAAACAAAGGCAAGATTACAGAATGATTGAATAGATGAGCACACAGAACAAATTGTAAACTACATTCCTAATAGTTGCTGGACATAACCACGGTGATAACCATGGTGCGCCTCTCCCTTGAGGAACACCCCCAACTCCTTAATGTTGCAAGCTAGAGACCACATTCAGTTCTATACTATTCATCCACTTGAGAGCTGGGCAAAAGGGCTCCAAGGATGCTCTCTCCTCATTTTTAATAATTATGCTTTGGCTTAGTTGGTGTCCAGTGGCTGAGTCATGTAATTACCCCCATGGGAAACATGGGCTAGGACTGCTTTTACATACTGTGGACTGATCCCATTAGCTTCATTATTTATTTTAATAAAACATAGTTGTCTTTTGTTTGTTATATATATTTGTTTTAATAGTGATTTAATTATACGGACTCTAATTTTCAATGAATGTAGGTTAACTTGCAGAAAGGTGCAATTAATTAGGTAGGCAAAACTTTGGATTCTCACGCTCTACCCCACTTATCTTCTCTATTTTCTTCCACTCCTGTTTTCCCCTATGGATATATTTAAGCTCTGTCTCTGTCTCTCTCTGTCTCTCTCTCTCTCTCTGTGTGTGTGTGTGTGTGTGTGTGTCTCTCTCTCTCTCTCTGTCTTAGCATACTCTGGTTATAACATTTATGGCCCTCCTACAATAGGAGATTGAGAGTAAACAGTGCTCATCCTTTCATTTATACTTCAATTAGATAGCATAATCAGAGGATTTCCTGTGAAGGTCATTGGAGTTAGCAAATTAACTTAGTTCTGGCTTGTTCCACCCTAACTACTGCAAAGGCTTATTTGGAGGCCTGCTGCCTGCATGAGTCAATGATTTAGTGTTATGTGGGTGGGGGAATTGTACTTCAAGATTTCTTGGCTTAGACACTAAATCATGATCAGACATATTCTGGATGACATTTTTCTCTTCTTTCTTCCCACATAAAACTCCCACTGAAGAGACAGAAAAGACTCATGTATGGAGGAGAGTCATTTGGTATTTGTGTAGGTTCTTTAAGCAGCAAAAAGGCGATACATTTTGTCTGTTCACACTGGATCGGTGCTTGCAGTCCAACCTTCTGGAATCAAGAACTCACAGCTAAGAAACTAGAAAGGTAGGTATCACACACGTTCTAAAACACAGACATATACCCTCTACCAAGAGAATGTGGCTTTTCTAGAATGTAAGAGCATACATCAATTGATGTAAGCTAAGCTCAATATGGCAAAATCCTACACAGCCTGAAAACTCAGTGGTAGGAGGTGAGGTCAGCCTGATCAGTTGACGAGTGACTCAATACTGAAATTTAATTGTGCTTGCTGTTTGCCAGTAACCGTAAGCAGGTCCTTATGATGGCCTTGTCATGCTGGTTTATCAGCATTTCTCGGCTGGGAAAGTAGCTGTGTGGACTGCAGAAGCTGTGCTCCGGGAGAAGAAGTGTATCATCACTGACATTTTAGACAAGCCTTTTGGAACAGCATGACATAGTGTGCAAAGACATGGGCCAGGATGATGAAATGTTGGCCCTTCTCCAATATTTCAGGTGGCTTACACCCAGTGTCGACCAGAAGGGCATTTATTCACACATATGGTGACATTTTCAGTTTAGGGAAGTCTGGGAAAGATACCTCTTGGTACTCATACACTCATAGACATTTTCAAATGGGTCCTCCACTCCACCCAGCAGGCTAGCGTACAGATATCTTAGATATCTGTAGGTTTGGCCAGGTGGCTTGGAACAATTTGCCTAAAGGACATCTCAATTGGTTAACCCCCCACCCAAAACTTTCCCTTCCCTGTAACTGCAAGGCTTGGAATTCCCTGCTTGCCATTTTTCCCTTTAAAAACTCTGCCCCTCTGAGACTAGGGTCTTCACCTTCTAACCTGCTGCGTCAGGGGAGATTGGCGGCCCAAGCTTAAGCTTGAATAAAGATCCTTGCATGATTTGCAAAAAAAAAAAAAAAAACAAAAAACAAAAACAACAACAAAAAAAACCTTCATACCTAAGTCCCATTATGCCCCTCCCAGAAATACAAATGATGAATCGATGGACTGAAGATTAGTGACTTATATGAGTAAATAAGGTTTAACATTCAAATGTTAAGTCATGAAGCATGGGAAATTTTGTAGGATGAAAGTACCAATGTATTTTTGGATTGAGCCTTTGAAGTTTTATGGCATTAACATTTTAAAACAAACACAGACCACCAAGTCATCAAGTAACCTCCAAATGTCATCTCAGCCTTTCCAACAGCCTTTGCTTTCTCACAAACTACATCCAAAATACTGAGAAGAGAAAGGTTGGGTATGTATTTTAGTATGTTATATTTTTGTCCCCTCTCACAAATTAATTACTGAACAGGGAAATAAATTTACAGTCAAAGGCAGAAGCCTAAAGTAGCTGACAGGCTAAATAACCAAAAACAAAGAGCAGTTCTCAGAAGGATGTATGGAAAGTATCAATAAGGTTTCACAGAGTTTTCAATTGATAGGATCTCTGACACATTAACAAATCAGCTTAACAGTATATAAATGAGTGAGCTTTCTCATCACTGTGAGGCAATTCCAGACCAAATAAATAAATAAATAAATAAATAAATAAATAAATAAATAAATAAATAAATAAATAAATAGAAAAATAAATAAATAGAAAAATAAATAAATAAATAAATCGACAAATCTGCTTCTGGGATAGCTCATTCAGGATGATCTTTTCTAGTTCCATCCATTTGCCTGCAAATTTCATGGTTTCCTTGTTTTTAATTGCTGAGTAGTATTACATTGTGTAAATGTACCACAATTTCTGTATCCATTCCTCTATTGAGGGACATCTGGGTTGTTTCCAGGTTCTGGCTATTATGAATAAAGCTGCTATAAACATGGTTGAGCAAATGTCCTTGTTGTATACTCGAGCATCTTTTGGATATATGCCTAGAAGTGGTATAGCTGGATCTTGAGGGAG
>NW_026587216.1:1949073-2069407 GCF_907164565.1 Psammomys obesus
TATGAATAAAGCTGCTATAAACATGGTTGAGCAAATGTCCTTGTTGTATACTCGAGCATCTTTTGGATATATGCCTAGAAGTGGTATAGCTGGATCTTGAGGTAGCACTATTCCTAATTGTCTGAGAAAGCACCAGATTGATTTCCAAAGTGGTTGTACAAGTTTACATTCCCACCAGCAATGGAGGAGGGTTCCTCTTTCTCCACGTCGTCTTCAGTATTTGTTGTCACTTGAGTTTTGTATCTTAGCCATTCTGATGGGTGTAAGGTGAAATCTCAGGGTTGTTTTGATTTGCATTTCCCTGATGACTAAGGATGTTGAGCATTTCTTTAAGTGTTTCTCTGCCATTCAGTATTACTGTATTGAGAATTCTGTTTGGCTCTGTACCCCATTTTTAGTTGGATTACTTGATTTGCTGCTGTTTAACTTCTTGAGTTCTTTATATATTCTGGTTATTAGCACTCTGTCAGAAACAGGGTTGGTGAAGATTCTTTCCCAATTGGTAGGCTGTCATTTTGTTCTGACTACAGTGTCCTTTGCTTTACAGAAAATTTTCAGTTTTATGTGGTCCCATTTATTGATTGTTGATTTTACAGCCTGTGCTGTTGGTGTTCTGTTCAGGAAGTTGTGTCCTGTGCCAATGAGCTCAAGGCTCTTCCCTACTTTTTCTTCTAACCAGTTTAGTGTGAATGGTTTTATATTGAGGTCTTTTATTCACTTGGACTTTAGGTGGGTTTTTTATTTTTTTATTTTTTTATTATATTTCTTTTTTATTTTTATTAATTGCACTTTATTCACTTTGTATCCCCCCATAAGCCCCACCCTCCTCCCCTCCCGATTCTACCCTCCCATTCCTTTCTTCATGCATGCCCCTCCTCAAGTCCACTGATAGGGGAGATCCTCCTCTCCTTCTTTCTGATCTTAGTCTATCAGATCTCATCAGGAGTGGCTGCATTGTCATCTTCTGTGGCCTGGTAAGGCTGCTCCCCTCTCAGGGGGAAGTGATCAAAGAGCAGGCCAATCAGATTATGTCAGAGGCAGTCCCTCTTCCCATTACTATGTAACCCACTTGGACACTAAACTGCCCTGGGCTACATCTGACAATAAGGACATTTGCTCAACCATGTTTGTAGCAGCTTTATTTGTAATAGACAGGAGCTGGAAACAGCCCAGATGCTCCTCAACTGAAGAAAGGATGCAGAAATTGTGGGACATCTACACAATGGAATATTACTCAGCAATGAAAAATAAGGAAATCATGAAATTTGCAGGTAAATGGTGGGACCTGGAAAGGATCATCCTGAGTGAGCGGTCCCAGAAGCAGAAAAAACACACAGTATATACTCACTCATATAGACATGTAATATAGGATAAATCTACTAAAATCTGTACAACTAAAGATACTAATCAAGAGAGAGGACTCTGACTAAAATGCTTAATCCCCATCCTGAAAGGCAAGGAGGATGGACATCAGAAGAAGAAGAAAACAGGAAACAAGCTAGAAACCTACCACGGAGGGCCTCTGAAAGACTCTGCCCTGCAGACTATCAAAGCAGATGCTGAGACTTATGGCCAACTGTTGGGCAATGTGCATGGAATCTTATGTAAGAAGTGGGAAATAGTAAGATCTGGACTTTAGTTTTGTTCAGGGTAATAAGTATGGATCTATTTGCATTTAGAAGGACACACATGGTATATACTCACTTATAAGTGGATATCAGGCATATAATATAGATTATACTAAAATCTGTACACCTAAAGAAGCTAAGCAAGAAGGAGGATCCTGGGTAAGATGCTCAATCCTCATTCAGAAAGGCAAACGGATAGACATCGGAAGAAGGTGAAAACAAGGAACAAGACAAGACTCTACCACAGAGGGCCTCTGAAATACTCTGCTCAACAGGGTATTAAAGCAGATGCTGAGACTCATAGCCAAACTTTGGGCAGAGAGCAGGGAATCTTATGAAAGAAGGGGGAAATAGAAAGACGTGGAAGGGACTGGAGCTCCACAAGGAGAACAACAGAACCAAAAATTCTGGGCCCAGGGATCTTTTCTGAGATCGATACTCCAACCAAGGACCATTCATGGAGATAACCTTGAACCCCTGTCTATATGTAGCTCATGGCAGCTCAGTCTTAAAATGGGCTCCCTAGAAAGGGGAACAGGGGCTGTCTCTAACATGAACTCAGTAGCTGGCTCTTCGATCACCTCCCCCTGAGGTGAAGGAGCAGCCTTACCAGGCCACAGAGGAAGACTATGAAAGACAGTTCTGATGAGACCTGATAGACCAGGGTCAATTGGAAGGTAAGGAGGTACTCCCCTATCTGTGGGCTGGGGAAGGGGCATGGGAGGAGATGAGAGAGGGAAGATGGGGTCGGGAGGGGACAAGGTGGGGGCGACAGCTGGGATACAAAGTGAATAAATCATAATAAATAAAAAATATATATTTTTAAAAAAGAAAATAAATAAATAAATAAATAGATGAACATTTTTAAGAAATCAGCAGATCGTGGGAGCCCAGCCCCAATGGATACATTTACACAACATCTCCCACATTTATCGCTCAAGAAGCATCACAAGAAGGGAATTAAATGATTGTAGAAACCAGAGTAAAGGAAAGTCTGCTGTGAAAGGGTCTCTCCTGGAAATAATGGCATAAACAAGACCAGAACAATGGCAATATCAATAAACAGGTAACATGGAAGAGGCATTTTCACAGGGTTGCAGCTACAAAAACTATGGGCAACTAAACCAGAGAAGAAAAATGAGCCTCTCTCAGGGCACGAGCACCTTAATTCATTGTCCAATGCAGAGTGAAAATTCCTGATACCATATGCACACAAACAACAAAAATTGACTCATTGTGTGTTTGTGTTTGTGTGTGTGTGTGTGTGTGTGTGTATCTTCAATACCAAAGAAAAAGAAGCTGTCCATCAACATGAAAGGAAGACAAGGGACAGGTTCAAAGGGTGAGGATAGCTGGGAGGGACTGAAGGGAGGAAATGGAGGGGGAATGCTATTTAATTTTATTTCAATTACGAACATATTTTTTAAGATCCAAAAACACAGACTTTGCTCACAGCTTCAGAGGCAGTGGTGGCGGTGGGATGAGTGACTTATATGGTAGCCAGGAAAACAGGCAGTGAACGAAGGCCTGCAGTAATGGGCTTTTCCTTTTGCTCTTTTTATTCCACTTAGGTCTCTAGTATATAAGATTGTGTCACCTGTGCTGAGGGTGGGTTCCTCTCCTCACTGCCCTGCTTCGTTCCTCATGTCTGCAAATACCCTCGCAAACACTCAGAGGTGTGCTCTCCTAATCTCACAGGGACTTCTCAAGGCAATCAGGTTGACAAACCAAAATACAGTATCGGTGTTCACTCAATGCCATCGGAGGGCATGGAAACCTTGGGAAAACAGCTTTCTCTCTTTAGGTTTATGTTTCCCCATTACTAAGAACTTTCCTTAACTGGTTTTTAAGGACCCCTTCCCCCAAATATATTTATATTCTTTGTTGCAACCCTCAGATTGGCATTTGGGTATTTTGTTTGCATTTGGGTATTGTCTTTGGTATTCTAGTTGACTGGAAATACTAAGGAATTTCGGTCTCTTTTAAGTTCTCCTTTGATTATGTACCTCTGACAAAGCTACTTGTAGAAAACAAAATAGTACATATAAACCTTTATATAATGCCTTTAGCAAAAGAAATACCCATCTAGTCAGCTGACAATATTGGCTCTGCTCTGACCTTTAGAATCAGAACAGAATCTTTTTGTTATTCCATACCTGTATAAAAATCAAACATTATTATAATTATATATGCATATATACATAAATATATAACCATAGATTATCCTAATCATAATTCAGATATGTGTTTTGGTTGTTATGAGGGGAGCCAAAAGACCATTTTCCATTCTCACCAACTCCTGAAGAAGTTGATGGACTTCTTGGATTTTAGGTTTATGAATGGAAAAAATGGTTCCACACTACATGGAAAGGACATACGATCTCTCTCACTTCAGCTCCAAAATCACAAATAATTAATTACCATATAGTTTCACTTTCAACGAGGCCTTCTTTGTTAACCTTGTGCAAAGTTTATCATTAGTCCCATGAAACATTGGCCACGTGGACCCCAAACTCCTGATAGACAGCCTCAGAGGCTTGCAGCCTGTGCTGCTTTTTCCTGCTGTGACAAACACCATGAGCAAAAGCAACTTGGGGGGTAGAGGGTCTATTTGGCTTAGATGTTTCATAAATTCCTATAACGTGCACTTGATATGCAGTGAAGAAGGGAAGGAAGCACAAGGAGAAAGAAAAGAAGGTGAAGATGGAGACGTTAAGGATGGAAGCGCTTGCTGGGTAAGCATGAAGCTCTGAATTCAATATGCAAACCCACATTTTAAAAAAGCAGGACCAGGCTGAAGATTTAGCAATGAGGGTAAAAACACTAGCTGCTCTTGTTGAAGACCTGTGATCAGATTCCAGAACCCAAGTCGGACGACTCAAAACTGCCTGTAACTCCCGCTCCAGAGAACCCAGGACCTTCTCTTAGCCTCTGACTGTGCTGGTATACATGTCATACACACATGCACACTCAGGCATACACACACATGCACATAAAAAAGCAAGCAAAGTAGAAAAAGTGGGGACATACGTATTTCCGGGGCTCAGTGGATAGTAGCTTCATCTAATCACGGAGCTCTAAGTGAGAGACCCTGTCTCAGAACAAAAGAGAGGCAGGGATGCTGGAGACTGACCTCTGACCTCCACATACACTCATGCACCAGCATCCACACATACATGCTCTTGAACATGCATCTATGCACGTGCGCACACACACGCACACGCACACGCAAAAGGAGGAAGAAGAGGAGAGAGATAGAGCTCCTTAATATTGGAGGACTTTACAGACACTGGGCCCCCTCTGTAAACTCTCTCTTATCTGGCTTAGAGAAAGGCCTAAGTAAAAACTATTTAACGTTCAGTGCTTCTCCCACATTTGCAAAGCCCGACTTTCTTCCTGCAGTGTGGATGCTAACACAGGAGCTTGGCTGAAACCTGAGTGCTCCAGCTCCAACAAGCTTCTGAGTGTGGCTGATGCCTGATGCCTGTTGATTCCTGAACATTTGAGTGGCGAGATGAAAGCAATCCCCAACGCTGAGAAGCAAGTCTCACTGTATTTGCTAAGTTAGTTTTTCCACTTGCGTGTGGTCAGCTCGTAATAGCAAAAGCCAGTGGAGACTCACCTTCCCATCCCCCGAGAAAGTTTTACAAGCCAATTTCACAGAGTTAGCAGGCTGCAATGTTTAGGCGTATCCCATCCATAATTACCATTATCTGCACTACCTGTACCCCAACCCCTTTTATGTGGGGAACCATCACAACTCCTCGCTAAATCATTAGACTGATAGCATCCACAGCACCAAATCCTCTGTGGCTTCGACAAACAGTAAGCACATGAAAACCAAACACTAACAAATTGCAAATACCCACTGTGCAAAGGTATCTGGGAGAAAGGTTAAAAAATATATATATAAGACGTCACCCCTGCAATTTTTCATCTGTGGAAAGATAACTATGCTTGTAAAACAGGACCTATTGTGTGGAGCATAAATAGCCACAACCAAATGAGAAACCCGGAGAGAGCCATCCGAGAGAGGGCTGAATTGTCGCTTCATAGGACAGAGATGGTAGAGCCGAGGGAGGCACGAAGAAGAGTAAGGAAAAACCCATTTCGTTTCCTACATTCTAATCCTGGGAGCCTGAATATTTTAGAGCTGGTACTTAAAAGACGCCAAGTTGAAGGGTGACTGAATACCCTGACAAAAATGACGCCAAGTTGAAGGGTAACTGAATACCCTGACATTCACAGCTTTCATATTTCTCTCATATCATAGAAGGACAGAGAGATAGTTATAAATAGGTTACATGTAAGGGTAAGCAATACTTAAATGTTCTTATGTACTTCTTATCTACACTATTTTACATACATGTGCTATTTTATCCTCATAACTACATACAATCGGTACTAATTTTATCGTTAGATCTTTATATAAAATGAAGTAGTTCGTGTCTTTGTTCGCCTTTGCAATTCCTAGTGTTGAAACAGTGATTAAATGTAAAGATATTGATTCCTATGGTGAGAGATTATGGCAGAGAGATTAGATACTGTGCATAAAATCATATGTCCAGTAAGCAGCAGAGGTAGGGCTCAGATGCTAATGGGGTTTGTCAGTGCTCATGGCTTGTTCATCACCTCCAAACTCTCCAGCCTGTACCAGCAGATCCCACTGATTTCTTCCTTTTTAATTATTTAGTTTTAATTTATACATTTGCTTTACATCCTGATTAATAGCCCCCTTCCTCCTTTTCTCCCAGTCCCACCCTGTCCCATGCTGTTCCCCCACCTCCTCCCCTTCTTCTCAGAAAAGGGGAGCCCCCTACCATTCCACCCCAGCATATCAAGTTGCATCAGGACTGAGCTCAGCCTCATTCACTGAGGCTAGGCAAGGTAACCCTCTTAGGAGGAAGTGATCGAAAAGCAGGTAATAGAGTCCATGTTTTAGACAGTACCCCCTCAACTTACTAAGGAATCTACATGAAGACCAAGCATCCCATCAGTTTACATATGTATAAGGGGCCTAGGTCCAGTTCATGCATGCTCTTCAGTTGGTGCTTCTGTCTCTTTGAGACCCCAGATCCCATGGATTTCATCCTCTTTACCATGATAAATCAAATCATTGCCTCTATATATGTGTTGGTCTGTTTTGTGGTGTTATCACAGCTATCTGAGACTAAGTAAGCTTCGCAAACATAAATTGATTAGTTTATAGTTCTGGAAGCTAGTAAGGGCAAAACCAAAGGGCTAGCCTCTGTCCAGGACTTCCGTGAGGTTATCTATCCTGATGGAGAGCCAGAGATTGAATTTATGACATGAACATCTTTTATAGTCTCTACTAATCCATTCAAGAAGTTTCCAACATGTTTTGTGCAGATCACAATTAAACCTGAACCAGAACCCTGAGAATTTGTTCTAGAGAAATGCAACAGAATACAGGGCCCTTCGTTCATATACTTTGTTTCTCACAGCACTGAGGGGCAAATATGGAAGCCAGAAAGATTCACTGCAGGACCAGATCACACAGCACATTGGATCCTAATTCTGTTCATTTTCTCATTCTGAACTTGGACCTTTAAGATCTAAGTGATAATCAACAAAGATATCCACAACTGGACAAAATGCAGAGAGACTTTGAAGCAAGCATTTAGTCCTAAAAGAGATGTTTTTATCAAATTTCTTCCCCTCAAGGCCCAGGAATCCAAGCAGAAAATGGGGAGGAAAGATTATAAGACCCAGAGGCCATGGACCACACCAGGGAAACAGACACAATAGGACTGATGGACATATGAACTGACAGAGACCGGGCGGCATGCTCAGGTTCAATGCAGGCAAAACCCCAGCACTGAGGAGCAGAAATGGACACAGATCCCACTTCTAATCAAGAAGTCAGTTTCAATTGATACCTGCTGGGAAAGGAAAAATCAGCTTTATCTAATTGCATGTCACAGGCTATATCAACTACACTCCAGGCCAGCCTGGGGTAGTTGGCCAACACAAATGATTCCTTGGGGTGTCTTTGTGTGTGTGTGTGTGTGTGTGTGTGTGTGTGTGTTTGTGCACGCACACGCTCTTTGTTTTAGAATTTCTTGTCTTGTCAGTTTTGATTTTTGTGTTTTGTTGTTTCATTGTTTTTAATTTCTTTTTGAGAGAGAGAAAAGGAAGTAAGGTGGGTAGGGAGGGAGGGAGGATCTGGGAGAAGGTGGGGGGAGGAAAGAATATGATCAAAACATATTGTATAAGAGTTCTCTAAATAAATTTTACAAAGAGCTAAGGCTCACTCACTCTCTTGAGTTCTTGATGAATTGATCATGTACTTAAAATTTTGGGTAATATACCTCCCTATTCACCATTCGGTGAAACAGAAAAACAATTTTTAATGGGCCACATTTCTTTATTTTTATTCTATGTGTATGAGTATTTTGCCTGCACCTACGAAGAAAGTGTTGGAGCCCTGGAACTAGGATAACAGTTGTGAGCTGTTATGTGGGCCCTGGGGACAGAACCTTGGTCTTTCGTCAGAACAGCAAGTACTTTTTAGCCTCTTAGCCACCCCTCTACCCCCCCTCCCACAGCAAGAAGTCTTATTGAAGGATCTAGGATGGCTTTAGCAGAAGAGAACCCTAGATAGCATATCTAATAGTGCCTCGTGGTGGTGAGGTGAAGGAGCTGTGCAGCTGCCTTCTTTCCTGTGCTCCTTCTTGGTTTCCACTCTTTGGGTTGCTGGAGCTGTTTGGAATTCTTGTCATATTCCCTTTTTTCTCTGCTCACCTTGGACGGCACTCTCCACGTGAGTGCATAGCATGACCTCCTTTTCTCCAGTCTACACAAGTCTCGTTTTTGCAGTAAATCCCAGTCATTATCACCTTACTCCAGTTGCCCCAGGCCTGTGCAGCAGCACACCGCGTCTCTATTGTTTTCCTTTCATGATGTCTCGAGTTCTTGTCCTTCTCACAGAATGAGGTCTCCTTCATTGAACCTGTCAAAAAAACATTTTGTCCCTTGTGGCTACCTGTCCACTACTCCAGAGCCTTATCTGGGAGGTGGTGGTTTTTAGAGGTTTAATTATTTCCCAAATTCCAAACACACATCTGAATAAGTGGTTCGGGGCTGAAGATGGTAGAACAGATACACAGTGACGGCAGTAAGAGTCTGCGTATGTGATAAACTCAGGGAGTTACAAGAGTAAATCAAACAGCAGGTGAATACTGGTCACTGGCAAACACTTGTCACTGGTGAGCACAGAGTAATAAACAGAAGTAGGTCCTGAAATTTGCATAAGTTAAGCTTTTTCAGATGGCTTTTATCTTTACTATAGTGTTGTCAAGTAAGGTCACTTGTCTCTATGTTACGGAAGGTGAAAGCCAACTGGAAAGATGGGGACTTATATTTGTCTATTATTTATTTATGACCAAGGAAGATCTCAAATAGGATTTCTCGAGTCTAGTTCCATGTCTTATACTATGTAATAAGTGCTAACGGTCTTGATCAATTAATTTATTTATTTAATATGTATGACACATGAAATAGATCAAACTGATTGATGTTAGACACATATTAGTAAATGAGAAAGTTACAGCTGTCAAAAAAATTCGGAGGGCAATGAAAACTAAAGCCACTGTGATTAACATTGACATTGTGATTAAGTATTAACATACAGACTTATTAAAAACACAGGGACTGATGGTAGCATTTAACTAGCCAGGGTTTATTGGATAGTGAGAGTGGGAAAGGGAAGCTGAGAGGCAATGCTTGAAGCACATGCCCCAGTTAATTAATGAAAGAATTAACATTAGTGAAAGGATCAGTGGGGAAAACGTGGTAGACTGTTCAAAGAGACAGGGTTATGCAAAAAGATGGCACAGTCCTTCAGAAGTGTGCTTGCAAAAGGACTTAGCACACCTGGCTCCCTGACAAGATTGGCTCTGGTACCCGGATTATTCTTCGATGAAAGCCCTGTTGCCCCTCCAGCTTGGAAGGATATCTATACCTGTTGACTATCATCCATTTCCAGGGTTTTCTTAACCTGCACAAGGCTCTACAGGGAAAGCCAAACAAACAAACAAACAAACAAACAAATAAAAAACTGGACATGAAAACAGCAAAACAGTAAACAGTGAACCATTAGGGTCATTTTCTAAGTTTCTTTTTTTTCTAGAAGAAAGGTTGGAAATCTGGCAGATATTTTCAAAACATTTAAGGCAAGTAGATCAGTGAAAGTATAGGGCATTTTTAGATAATGTAAAAAAAAAGTTGCATTTTTGCTAGTAGGAGTATACAAAACTCCAACTACCAGAACAAAATTTTAATTATCAAAATATCCAAGCTCTGGAGAAGGTTAAATTTCTAATCAAGAAAGAAGCCCTAAGGCAAGATTAGGGACCCAGCGGGAAAGTGATGTCAAGTGACCTTGACATCTTCATTAAGTTATCTGGGTGGGAGCTCACAGAAGCCTTGAATTCCAGGAGTCCCTGAAGTCCTGTAAAACACAGAAATGCTCTACCCCCACCAAGAATTCACAACCCTCCACTCTCACAGGAAGAGAAGCAGAGCCTCCCCCCTGGAAGAAATGTGTGTCTTCCTCAGGATGTGTTCCTGTTTCCCTTTGTGGCAGATATCCAAGGCTAGTTTCTATCACCATTAAGCCAAAGATATCCTAGAGTCGGTATGAAGGGAAGGAAGACATACAGCACTTCCAAGGAGCTGCAAACCCTGGCTACCATGCACCAGTAGGACGCCAGAGGTGTGTGAGGCTACATGTTGAGAGTGTTTGATGAAGGAGACAAAGTGTAACACGGAGTTTGATATTCGAATGTATAAGCTTGAAAGCACTTACTCAATAGAGAAGATCTAGAATACTGGCAAAGACCCCAGGAGAGCATACTAACACAACTTATTGGCACATGATCATCGCTGTCCATCACTCTCGTTTAGAAAGAGGAAGTGATCCAAGGTCGGACAATGTGTACAAACTCACAGTGGCTGCAGGTTGTTTTAGTTGTCTGACTGACAGCCTAAAGAAAGAAAAGCAGGAAGATCAGGGGTGCCTGGTTCAAGAGCTGCACATAAACATATGAATAGATTCAGATCCTTAAAATGTTTATATCGCAAGATGAGCCCACCAGATAGAATCCAACCTAGAAAGAGTACTAAACGGAAACTAGTGCCCTTGTGGTACATTGAATTGTTTTTTGAATACACAACTAAAATCCCAGGCGGGATGCCGGGACCAGTATACAGTTCAATAAGGTGCTGTGTTTCCTCCAGAAATTCATGAATCAAGAGATTAAGGGGTAGAAGCAAACGTACTCCCCCATTTCGTCTCTCCCAATAACCTGCTGGAATAATTTATACATTCTTTCTGTACAATACAGATCCCACATGTTTTATGATCCTGGCTCTAAAAGGGGGAGCACTTTTGCCTAACATTTATATATATAACATATATATATGTTATATATAAATATATTCTATATAATTATATAAATATTTATATATGTTTATAAATATATAATATATATTTATATAAAACATTACAATACCACTTTGTGACAAAGAACCAGAAGTCAAGAGGAGGAGTTATTGTTTTGACAAGGTAATACCAATTGGCAGGGACCAGAAGGCTATAAGTATATACGAAGGTATGTAAGATTAAGTCTGGGACCAGCTACCTCACTCCTGGGTGATCAATTACAAACACAAAGAGAAGGAATGCAGGAATTCTGATTTGATAAAGACATGGTAATCAGAGACTAAGATTATTAAAGACTGAGGCTGTGGGTTATACCATCAGGAAGTAACTGACTGTTAGCGAAGATAGATGAACATGAGGAAAATCTAGAATTAATAAGGGAAGTATGAGTTGAGTATATGTGGTGATTTTTGAGAGAGGAGTCTACAGCTCACTCCACTGACTTCTGGCTCTCAGTGTCCCTGAAGAAAAGTAGTCCAGAAGAGTGTTCAATAGTTACTTCAAATCCAAATGGGCAAATCTGAATGGAGCCTGGGTCAGCTCTAGACCAAGCGATGCCATATTTGGGTTGCTCCTCAGTGAAAAGTTGTTGCTGCTCATTAAATTCTGTCAGAATTCACCAGCTCTCAGTCCCTCCTCAGGGTGCTTAAACTAAGAAGGGTCCTATAGCCAAGGTTATGTGCATGCTATGAATGGCCAAGGCCAATGACTGGCCAAACCCTCTTGGTTTCACTCAGAACAACTCTGAGGGTCCACGTCAGTTCTAGAAGTCTCTGTCAAACTGGCCAAAAAAGAGTCTATACCTGGGTCTCCATCAGCTCTTAACTAATCATTATCTTTGTTCAGCCCTAAAAGATTTTGTTGTCCCCAACAAGACCACACAAAAAGTGTTCTATATTCTCAACTCCTCTGGGTTTCTCAGTGTCACTCAACCTGCAACTGGCAAGAGTGTCTCCAGAGAAAAAAGACAAACTCAAAGCCACTTATGTATTAGACAAAAATGATGCTTTTGACTTCCAAAAGCAATATGGTAACATGGCGGCTTTAAGGGGCCAAAGGTCAAGTCATTTCCTAAAAGTGAAGCTATTTAAGCTTCGTGTCCATCGTTATTAGAAATTCTGTCCAAGTGGCAGAGGATGAGGATGGTCCTTGAACAACAGGAAGGAGAAAAGTTGCTTCTGAGTCTGGCCGTGTGTCTTGTGCAGATCTGTCAGTTGCCCTTGGGAAGAAGGATGCCCTGTGAGTTTCTGCTCCGCTCAGATTTTTAACAGATCCCTTGACTTAGCCTGGGAAAGAGACAGGAGAGGTGACCTGTGGCATGTTCATGGTTATATTTACTATTTAATATGGCAAACAAACAGACTCGTCCCTTCCTTGCTGCTGACAATGTCCAGAGGCAGTGTTTGACATGAGGAGGCCCCAAAAGAGGACAGCAAATTACAAGACTATGAATGAGGCAGCAGAAGAGAGAGTATAGCCAACAATTCCTTAATAAGGATTGCAAGTAGCCAAATTTTCATCCCAAATAACCATAATCTTGGCAGACAAATGGTATTCTGGGGACAGAAGAAAAGCTTCAAGTGTTTATATAATTTCAACAGAGGAAGACTTCACTGATTCTAGGAAGGGTGGGACCACCAGGGCCTGGCTACCACACTGTGATGATTACCTTTAACGGGTTGGAAATTCACCTTTAAACCTTGTTTGAGTCTCAGAGCACAATAGGCAATTCATTCATTTCCTCCCACAGGACCTGGCGCATGTGGCCATCTCCTGAGGAAGGCAATCACCACCTCAGGGTGGCCTGCCTGAGCATCCTTCCAGCCCTGATTTAGAGGAAGTTGGATCCTTGTGACTGTCTCAGAAGGATAAGTACAAGATTTGGAACCATTTTTTTGTTTTGTTTTGGCTTGGTTTTTTTGTTCTGTTTTGCTTTTGTGATACACTTCTCAGTTTGACACATACACAACTTCAAATCCCACAGTATACCTTCTTAAATTATTTCATGTATTATTTCCATCTCAACATCTAGGCAGAAGAATTTTTATTAACCTATGATTTTTTTTTTCCTTAGGCTCATTTCTTCAAGGGCTGAAATTGCTTTTTTTTTTTTTTTTTTTTTTTTGGTATGCTATAATATAAGGAGATACTCATAGCCTAGAAAAGGCACAGTCTGGACTCACTGGGTAGCATCTTTAGAAGCTAGAGTAGAGCTGAAATTGATGATTAAAATGATAGGCTAAGGACTGAAGAAAAAAGACAAAAACTCAGGGTACTTTCTCTGGAGCAGTGAGCACTCTTGTGTATATTTGCTCTCCAGCCCCCTACTGCTTTCTCAGTGTTGTACTCCATACCAACTTAGACTGAACCCCTCATGCACCTAAGTCTGAGACACTTCTTTTTAACTCTACCATAACACATACCATAGGCTGCCTGCGCATAACTGTATTTTTGCATCCTCAAAGACAAGAGCCATGTCTTCTACATCTTGAACATAGGTAGAGCATCTTTCCTATATTAAGTACAGTGTAATATTGAAAAAAAATCAAAACAACAGTGTGATAAGAACAGTTCTCCCAAAAGACAGAAAAGGGGGAAAAGTACTATTCTTCAAAATAAGACGAGCTAGTTTTCAGAATTTCTGTCTACTAGGTGTAATTAGCCTTTTTACTGTTTTCTACATATGTTTTTAAAATAAGGATAACATAAAAAATGACGGTAATGATGTGTATAAGGAATTCTAAGGTCCTCATAAAAATCTTCTGATGTCTTTTCCATTCTGATTCTCAGTAGCCTAAGAACAAACAAACAGAAACAAAACAGTATCTCTTGAAGATTATTCTCACCGGCAGAAAAAAGCACAAAGGTAAAGGTATGAGGTTGTTGTTTAGCCTGGCCATAAATCAAACCGAGATGAACTGTTCAGTGTGTTAGGGAAATGTAAAGCAGATAAGCCAGGTGATTAGCAGAGAAGAAATCTTGCACAGCTGTGTGGGTAGGAGGCTCACTAATAAGGGAAGAACAGCCTAGGGACAGCAGGGAAGCAATGATCAGGGCAAAGAAGCAGCCCAGTTATGAAATGCCACAATCATGGCATGAAAAATGCCTAAGGTGAGCCAAGAGCAATTCCAAGGAAGCTGAGTTGTAGGTGAATGCATTCAGGTTGGGAAAAGGAAAAAAATAAAATAAAGATAGGAAAACAAAGCTGTGAGAGAGGAGGTAGAGGTGGAGAGAAAAATGGGTGATAGATAGGAGTGAGTTCAAGGGAATGAGGTCTGTCTTCAGAGGACAAAGGCTGCTTCTGTTCACCATCCTCCTGCTGAGTTCCCTTCAACACTGAGGTGGAAAATCTCCCTCCACACTCATCAACTGCACCCAGCCCTTGCCAAGTTCCAGTAAAGGACAAGGAGATGCCATTTAGAGGTCACTGAAAAGAACATAGAGATATATAAATGCTATTGGTTATATTTTTTCTAAAAATATGAGGTGTGCTAATTGGGCCCAGTGGAATATTAAAAAAGAAAACAGTTCATAAAGTTGGAAGAGAGCCATGGGAGGAAGTTGAAAGGGGGGAGTGAGAGATGAAAATGAGCATAATACACCGTATATTTTTTAATTAATATTTACATTGCCAAATGGTAAAGATGAGAAATAAATAAATACTTAACAAAAATCAGAATCTAACCAAAGATACTTTTTCATAAGAAACACTATATCAAAAAGCTATATAGCTGACATTTTCCAGAGATCTCAACCTTCTCTTGTGTGTGTGTTCACCTAACACTATGGAAGTGCTCTTTGCCACTTCCTCTCACTGCAGTTCCTGTTTCCTCTTACTAATTAGCTGCCCGTACTGCAAATGAGATTCAGAAAACAAGGGCCCTCTGAGTTCTCATAGCCCAGCCTACTGCTGTTCTCTTGGGGACTGGAGATTGCAAAGCCTGCAAGAAGGCAGCTAAGAACAGGAAGTGTGCACAGCCATAAACCCTCATGGGCTCAAACAAAATTCCCATTTTAAACTGCTAAGCTCTATAAAGAGGTAATAATTTTCCATTGCCTGAAAGTTGTCCGTAATAAATTGGCGATTATAGAGAGGAACAAAATTAACGATTTTCAACTCCAGATTCTGCCTTCTTCCTTTGGCAACCACTGGGCCTTGGCCTAACATGAACCTCTCTCATGAAAATTAAACTCACGGCACAGAGCATTTGCTAGACATGGAATTAAATCAATTAGACTGATAGACTAGTGTTAGAGGCACAAGGGCACCAACGTATGTATTTCCTCCTCAAAATGGAAATATTATATTGTGCTTTTATATTTTTACTCACACATTTACTCCTCATCTATCTCAAGCAAAACATCTGAAAGAAGAGGAGGCCCATTTCTGGCTCTCAGATAGATGGTCTTAGTTAGGCTTAAGCATGTTGACCATAACACATCAAAGAACAAATTATTCAGTATTGCAGAGCTCCTTCGCTCTGACTCAGCAAGCTAACTGCCCCCACCTTCTCTTTATTCCTCCACTAAACTGGAAGCAAAAGAAATTTTTAAAACAAAATGTCCATTAGGTTGAGGACATTTTACTCTCTGAAAATATGACACATAAGACCTTTTAAATGTCAATAGCTTTGTGATCCAATTTCAATAGAAAGTAATAGGAACAGTCTCAGTGAAGCTCCATTCGTTTTATTTTTACATTGCTCATAAGAAAGAGACCCTTTCAGACTTAGTAAAACTTGTCTATTTATCCTGGGGCCTGAGGCAAGGCACATGCTACGGCACACAAGTGTCAGTAGAAAACCGACTGAGAAAGTGGGCCGCAGGAGTTGAACTCAGGTCATTCTTGACCACAGGTACCTTGATCCACTGAACCACCTTGCTGGCCCTGAACTTCATTGTTTTCATGGAGATTTTAATCATTCATTTTAATGCTTTGACAGACTATGATCCGAATAGAATTCTCTCTCAGAACTCATGATCTCTTCATTTTTAAAATGTTTTTTTTGAAATTATAATATAATTACACGACTTCCCCCCTTCTCATTCCTCTTTCAGATTGCGCCGTGTTACCTCCCACCTTCTTTTGCGAACCCATGCCTTCTTTTTTTAAATTGTTGGTATGTGTGTATGTGTACATAGTTAATTATAGAAACACATCCTGTTCAGTCCATAGAATGTTACTTTTACGCATAAGATGTCAGGATTGACCACTTGGTATTTGGTATGCTCCTCCTCTTTCACTCTTATTTTGCAAGTCTAATTATTGTTCAGAATCCTTGGGTTTGGGGATTTCAGGAATTGATGCAAAGCCAAACAAATAAACATGCGCAACCTTTTATGTCAATTTGTAAGAAAATAAAAAAAGGGAAAAAAGGGCACACTTAAATGAAAAGTAAAGAGTGCTGCACTGCATGAAAGGATGCCAAGAAAAGCTCAGGAAGTGAATACCATTTGCCTGCTTCTATGAGGGATCTCAGGTGTCCTTGTTGTTGTCGATTTGAATTCTGTGTTGGGCAAGCCCAGATTCAAGATGCTTTTGTAATAATCCTATGCTAAAAAGCAAAAAGGAATTATTTTCTTCAGGTAAACCAATAAAACTGATTTCGATATGTTTATGACAGCTACCTTTGAACAATTGGTAGTAAATTCACCAAGTAAAAGCTTAGTTTTAGTTGATGGGTATCCATTAAACTTCTGAGAGCAGGAGACAAAAAGGTAAAGAATGATTTGAGTATTGACTCTGTCTTGACCTTATTCTCTAACTAAAGGAAGATAAGTATATCCCTTGGGGGGAAATATTAAACCTTCAGAGCCTGTTGTTATTGGCTGAAGTAAGCACGGAAAAGGGAAAATATGTTTGATAATACAAATGGTTTTCATCTCCTAGTACATGGTTAAGGCTTGACAGTTTGGGGAATCTGAACACCATTTGGCTGTTCTATTTATAAAGATGCCAGATTTAAATCAGAAAAGCTTCACAATAATGGAGACAAAGAAGTGGATAGGTAGCTAGAGAAATATTAATAGATATATACACACAGATATATGGACATATATCTGTTTGGTTTGATATTAGTAAAAAAAAAAAAAAAAAAAGCAACTGGTCCTTGGCTATAACAAAAGGAAGAATGAAGCCAATGTACAGCAATCCGAATGGCCTACTCATTGGTTTGATAAATAATGCACTGTCACTTGCTAGAAGCTCTCAATCATCCATAAGAGGTTAAGGATTTGTCAAAAACAACTTATATGAGGCTTGCAAAACTAGAATTAATACATCCTTTTGCATTAATATTCCAGGACCAAATCTAAAGCAATTTAAGTGTATTCAAAATGAGATATCCTAAAGTAAGATTTGGTCTGCTCTATGAGCCAACAGTAAGGAATGAACATTTGGAATGAGCATGTCAAGCATGGGTGAGTCCCGCACACAAGAAGGTAAGAAAAGTCCAGAAAAATAACTCCCATGTTGAGCACAAATATCCTCTTGGCTGAAGGCCTAAAAGCTGCTACCATAGGGTGTTTAAAAAACTGCTCACATCAAAAGTTGCCTTCAGAATTGTATAGAAGGCCACTTCTGTCGGGCAGGGAGAAATGGACCACATAAGGTTTGGTATTTGCATTGTTAAAAACAGAAAGGATGACAGAGCTTGTTGGTAAGAAAGAATTCAACAATGAGTTTGAACCAGAAGACCTGCTGAATGAAATAACCTTATAGTCTTTCCTTTATATTATTCAAATCTGTTATAATCAAGGAAACAAAGAGAAATCTATGAGGGATCACGTTCATCAAGAACAGCACAAATGATAGCATCCCTGAAGAAAGGCTTTGTGTTTTCACAAAGCGCTTTGCAACCATTATCTTTTTACCTCTTAACCACACCCAAGGTATACAAGAGGAAAGTATATTGCCTCATTTTGCAAGGGTTAAAGTTGAGGTTGGTGAAGTTTGACTTGCCTACAAGTCAACAAAGAATTACATCTATTGACACTCAGAGAACATCTTGTAGAAGATATTAACCTCAATGGAATACTGGATGTGAAGATTCTGTTAGATAGCAATGATATAATGGGAAAAAGAAAATAAAACTACAATATTAAATAAAAAATTAAGCAAGACAATGTGATTCTTAACAAACTATGAAATACATTGAGAGAAAATATAGCACTGTCTTCTTATTTAGGATGGTTTTGCATAGAATAACAAAAAGAAACAAGATTCAAAGTTCTGAATTAAAGTGAAAGTACTTTAAATACTATTTTAGGGGCCTGAGGAGATAGTTGAGAATCTAAGAATGCTGGCTGTTCTTGCAGAAGCCCCAGGTTCATTTCCTAGAACAAGAGGAGTGATTTTACTCATCTGAAACTCCAGTTCCAAGGAATCCAAGGGCCCTTTCTGGTCTCTGAGGGCACTAGGAGCACAAGTGGTAACATACATCCATGCAGGCTGAACACCTGTACACTTAAATATTTTAAAGAATTTTAAACAGAAGAAAAGCCTATTGTCTGCCATTTTGTTGCAGTGATATCAAACTAATGGGAGGTCTGTCATCGTAAATATCCAGGTTCATACTCATGTTGTTGCTGTTTGGAGGGTTGTACTGAGGGCCTAATACATGCTAAACTTATGCTCTACTATTGAGCTATCCTAGCCCTTCAGGCCCAAGTCTAAGCTTTTAAACAACACCCAGTACGCAGAGCAGAAGTTGTCTGTCAGTTTTAAATCAAATGCCCACACTATCTGGCCGCAGAAACAAAACCAAAGCGCAGCTGCTCTTTAACTATAAATGAATGAGCAAATGACTAGACTGAATAAATGAACTACATAAAATAATTTTTCAAAAACGAAGGAAACATCTTTAGTTCATCTCCTTCTTTGTCAGAGTTACTAAATTTCCTTTATGGATAATATCCAGATCGGATCCAACTCTTTGTCCAAAAGAACAGGAGAGCACTAATGGAAGAAAAATGTAAATAATGATGGTGATTTTCACCGTGGAAAGTTAGTTTCTCCAGATGGCCTTGGGCAGTCTCAGTTCCTAATTCCTTGCACAGCTCACCTCACTCCAGGCATGCATTTCTACGCATTTCGGCTCCACCTGAACAAACTGAAGCCCGCCACTTCTTCTTTCAATCATTGTGTGCATATTCCACCTGCCTTTTGGGCACTGGGTTCTAGGAACTGTGCCTCCAGAGGCACAGGGGTCCTGAGCACTTTTCATTTCAACTGCTGAGTCAGAGGTCAGAGGCAAGTTAAAGAGGTAAAATGTCTCATAGCATCCATGCAGGAAGCCCAGGAAATAGGAGTGACTATCGACTAGGGGATATTTGGTGAGATATCAACCTTTCTGGTCTGCTGCAGTATAACCATTATTTCTGGAGAATGGCTAAATTTGAAAGAGAGTGACCAAGCACATAAAGGGAGACAGGTTTATTTGTTTTAAGACATGCACTTCTACCACATAGTGTTTTTTTTTTCCATCTCTGCTTATCATTTGGTTTTAGCCCCCCCAAAAAAAAAAAACCATAAAAAGCAAAACACCATACAAGAACAAGAATGGCACGTCAGAGCTGAGCATTGGCACCGAAGGAAGAGGTATGCTTTTCTGGAATATGACGCATGCAGGTCCCCTGAAGATCCGGGCTTTGGCTTCAGGAGTTGGAGGCAGGTACAGAGGATATCATTGTGTTGGATAACTTACTACTTTTATTCAAGTCCGGCTTTCATCTTGAGCCAGGCAATTTATGCGGTTGCCGCTTGCCTACATAGTAACTACATATTTTACAATTCTATGAATAATTGTTTACATAATTATCGTGCATGCACAATCTGTGCATGTGCCTGTTCCGTATAGTGAGGTTTGTAAGAAATACACTTGAGACAATGCCTTGATTCACCCTCCACCTCCCACAAGAGTAAGAATGGACAGTTTATTCTCCCTGCTTTGAGAGGGCTGTGGGGAATAGTTCTCACTGCCATTCCTGTTTGAATTCTTTTATCTGAATAAAGATATCTCAGCTGTAATGGCCCTACCTCTTACTGATTTTCTACATCAACATGCCCTTCCTCTAGCTCAGTACAAATCAGAAAAGCTATCACAACTGCATTTGCCAGTGGCTACTGTGGCTAGTCTCTTGATATCACAGCCTACTCAATATTTTCTCTTCCAAACTATAGTCAACTCTTATGGGAGGATTATTGCCTAAAATATTCCCTAACAAATACTTACGAGTCTATTCCATTTTCAGGCTCTACTTCCTTTGGACACCTCCTACTATATAACCACCGTATTAGCTAATGTTTCCTTTTGAAGACTCAAAATAAGATAAAAAGGTATATTAGCCCTAAGTATGAATGCAAAAGGATGTCTTAGCTATAAGGAGAGTTTGAGTGTCATAAGGTAAACAATATTTATAATTTAATAGAAAATAAGCTTACAAAGTGAACTCTACATTTTCAGAAAGCTATATACTAGGAGACTGGGATGATTCAATTTAGAAATATATCAACTCTCCTCAAGTATTTTGTGTGTGTGTATGCCTGTATGTATGTGTGTATATTTATGTATGTGTATGTTTGTATATATGTGTGTGTTTTTTTGTATTTGTGTGTAGTATGTATGTATGTATTTGTGTATACACATGTGCATTTGTATGTGTGTGTAAGTATGTATGCATATGTATTATGCATATGTGTATATGTATGTGTGAATGTGTTTGTATGTGTGTATGTGTGTATGTATCTGTGTAGTGCATGTAAATGTATGTGTGTATGTATGTATGTGCATGTGTGTGTGTGTGTTTGTGTAAAGCAGACTGCACACACGTTAATTGCAGACTAACAATGGGCTGCTGGGGGAGAGGAAGTTGTTGTCTTCACTAAAGTAGCCACTAGTGAGTTATTCATGATCCAGTGGGTAGAATGGGACTGATTCCCACAAAAGTAACCCTGGTTAAGTCCGGTGAGCCACGAACGAAAGCCAAACAAAACCAAAGCAATAAAACATGCGAGCAGAATGGGGACTTCCTGTTTAGGAGGAATGTTTGTAGCTTGAGAAGGAGGGTAAGAGTAGAGTGACCTTCCCTATCAGTGGATTGGGGGAGGGCCATGGGTGGAGAAGGAGGGAGAGAGGGTAGGTTTGGGAAGGCATGAGGGGGGAGGCTACAGGTGGGATACAAAGCGAATAAACTAATTAATAAAAAATAAATTAATTAAAAAGAGTGGGTGGAGTGATGGCAGTTAGCATCTACTTCCTATCAAGAGTGAGCCTTCCATGTTCTGCCAGAGAGCTTTGAAGCAGTGGGGTAATTTTAGGAGCAGCAGTCGGAGCCATCTCTTTAGACACTAAATTCTACTCTCAATCAAATGTCATGCTACGCATCTACACTTAACTAACCTGATAGAATTTACTAAGAACCACTCAAGTCTCACAGACTTGCTCTTCAATTGGTCGGCATCATTTCAAAGCCCTTGCATTTCTCTTCTTGTTTATTTCCCAGGAGTAAGTGAAGTCTCCCAATCTCATGTCCTTCCAGAGTATCTAAAAGCTACTTGAGGACAGATATTTGACTGCTATCTGTTTGGACTCTAACATGACACTCTGTCACCTACGCCATAAACCCACCTTTTTCTCACAAAGCAACAAAGTTCTAAATGTCTTTATAGTCTTATATAGTTTTAATTGCACACAAGAGGAACCATACAACAGTTGTACGAAACAAACCATAGTTTTCACTTTTTTTTTCAGTCTTGAAGATCATCCAAGGTCTTGTACATTCTAAGCAAGCAAGCACTGTGCCCTGAATCATGGAAGAAAAAAGCTAGAGAAGAAGGTAGGAACTACGCAAAGAACTCGCCTTCTGTAGGAATTCTGGGACTTGAAGATTAACGACAGGGAGTCATTTTTGGTTTAAACAAAAGCCAACTATATATGTGTTTTAGCACCACCATTCTAGCTAAGGTATAAAAGAAGAAAAGGGAGGAGACTGTCATTTCTGTGTTAGGACAAAAGGTTGTGTGGACTCTGGAATACAAGAAGAGGAAGACAGAGGCTCAGCTGGAGCAGCAGAGTCCTGGGCGTCAGACAGAGAACTGGCTTCTCCGGGTCGTGTTTAAAGACCCCTGGGTTAGATGGTTTCTGGTTAGCTTCGGTCGGTTTACCATCAGGAGACTGAAAAGCTGAGAGAAAACTCCAGTGTGCTTGTCTCTCGGCCTCAGATGACACTTCCAGCAGCGATTGTGTTTTCCTCTTTGGCTTCAGCTGCCTCTGTGCACACATGCCCCAGTGCTGGCTTCTGTCCAGGGCTCCCACCCCTGGCTGTGGAAACACTACTTCCTCTCTTTGTCCCTGCAGCCCCGTGCTGATTATAGCTTCCTGCCATAGCTAACGCGAGTGGTCTTCTGTTTGGCATCTTACCTTTTCCATCGTCCAAACAAGCAATCCTCTGAGGAACAGTCTTTCTCTCTTAAGACAGATTAAAAAGTTGTCCTTTTACTGGATGGACCCTGATGGATACAAGAAGGGACACATTTCAGAAATACTTGGACATCAGAACTTTGGGAACTTCCTGAATATACCTTACTGTCTAACTTCAAGTAAGTCTCCCTTGTCTGTAACAGAGGTATGCTGTATTGACTCCTCAGCCTCTTGTCTACGAATATCCTTATTACCTTCTTCCATGGGAAACTAGTTGCAGTGCTAGAAATAAAACATCAAAAGGAATAGGATGCTGGTGTAATCGGCAGACAAGTCTCTGCAGGGCTTACATGCCATCGGAGCCATTCATGTTCTGGACCTCCCAGGTCTCAGACTTCCAGAACAAGAAACGTGTCACACAGGGCTACATCCAAGTGTCTCAGACATCCGGGATTCGATTAGGATCATCACGCCTGCTAACCTAACACAACGAAGTTTTAAAACACTTATTTTGGTCCTGCAGAGTCTCGAGACAAAGGAAGGCCAGTTCTGAGTGGCAGTGAAAGGAGATAAATGTTGAGCACGTGACTGCCAGGGCTACAGAGACTAGCACAGCACAAGAACAGACGGGAGCACGCATGCTCAGCGAGCCAGGTCACTTCAGAGGTTTACAAGCAAACAGGAAGGCTGCCCTGTGGGATACTGCATCAGGTCTGGCCATGCTGTTGGAGCTCCAGGGCAGAGAGAACTTGCAGAAAAGTAATCGCCTCTCTCTGGAGAGTGGGAGCCCAGTGGCGCTTGAGCTGCTCACGGGTGTTACCATGGTTTTACTCGGTCACTGTGTTATCATTCATAGACTTGACTTCCACATAGCTTTAGAGTGACAGATAAGCCACAAAGATGCTATAGACTGCAGTGTTTCTCAGCCTGTGAGTCATGTATCAGATAGGCTGCATGTTAGGTATTTACATTACGATTCATCACAGTAGCAGAACCACAGTTATTAAGTAGTAACAAAATTTTATGTTTGGGGCTCGCAACAGCATTGAAGGGTCGCAGCATTAGGAAGGTTGAGAACCACTGGGATGTCTTTATTTCCCTCCTTCATTTCGTCCCTGGTTAACATTTTACCGTAGTGTATTTGTCACAACAACAACAACAAAATTAAAATGTCATTATGTTACTGTTAAAATAAACACCCCTCTTTATATGAAATTCACTGGTATCTCTCTGGTGTTTTTACTCTCTAGGATACCACTGAAGGGTTAAAAGCCTCAGGTAGGCTAAGAAAGTCCAGATTAGAAACTTGACTGACAATAGCTCCTGGGAAGCTTCTACTAAAAAATAAATAAATAAATAACACATCAATCTCGTTTGGCATTGACCACTTGGAGTCTGCAGGGGAACTGACCTCTAGTGGAATCTTCCATTCCCAGCGTTCTCTCCTCTGCCCTGTAACATCCTGAAGCCCACTGTGCTAACACAAGCAGTATCCACTCCCTTAGACAGACCTCTGCCCTTTTAATCCAGTTACAGTTCTGTTTCTGTAGTGGTCCGTCTCCTCCTTCTTTCAGTTACATGATGCCTACAACAGTCCCGATCTAACCACCATCACCTTAACATATAGAAACGTTTGCTTCTATCTTCAATCTGTACTAATTGTTAAAGAGAAAACTTTGTTCTCATTTACATTATCAAAGGACCACCCAAATAATCCTTCCAGAATTGGGACTATTATCCCAAACCTCAGTGACACTCCTCAAGGAAGGACAGGCTGAGCACTCATAGTTATGAGAGTTTCTCAGAGTGCGACAAAGGAACCAAGGATTGACAGTCACAGGACTGAAACCAAGGCCAATGCTATTTATCTGTACAGCTTGGAAAAATACTTACCGTCTAATTCCTCCAGGCTCTTGTGCGCTCATCCTAAAATGAAAGGCGACAAATTACAAACAAGTCTTTGCCTTTTCTATTTCCTAAAGATGCTAAGTACTTTTTAACGTGTTCATTGGTCATCTGCGTTGATGTGAGAAAAGAGGAACCTTTATTCACTGCTGGTAGGAATGTAAACTAGTACAGCCACTACGCAAATCACTATGGCAATTAAAAAAACAAACAAACAAGTACAGTCTAAAAGTAGGAGTGCTATATGACTTTTCTATACTGCTCCTGGGTTTATACCCCAGATACGTATGTCACCCATTAGTGCTTCATGTTTCACAAGACCTAAGAAAGGGGGCTGACACACATGTTCATCTCTAGATAAATAAAGAGCAAGGAGGGACTGGGGTGGGAAGAAATGAGGAAGTGAGATAGCGATAATCTCAAAATAAAAGAAATAGTTTTACAAGAAGGAAGGCAAATTAAAAATAAATACTGCACAGTGGAAGTTCACTCAGCCACAAAGAAAAAAGCAAAACCATGATATTTGCAGAAAAATGGGTGAAACTGAAAAATTATGCTAAGCGAAGTATCTCAGACTCAGAAAGACATAACAACATGTTTTTTTTTTTCTCATTAGCAGATTCTAGATTTTAATCTTTATGGTTTTTTTTTTTTTTTGGTATGGAAGTACAGATTGTAAAACTAAAAAAAAGGGACAGTGAGGGGGGAGTAAGTCCTTAAGTGGTGGGTGAGGGTTGGAAATAAGTCATCCAACCTGAAAGGGAACTATTGGGGTGAGAGGAACCATCAGAAAAGGCCAAAAAGCAAGAGGGTGGCTGAGAGATGAGCAGCAACAGAAGCAAGCAAGGAGAGGCTACAATGGAGCCTGTTACTTCTTACAGTGTTTAAAAGAACGTTTATAAAAGACATATGTAAGTCACTTAGAACCATACCCAGGTATGCAGGAAGCCTAGAGTTCATCAGGTGCCATCATCCTCACCATTTCTAACCAGTTCTCAAGTATCCTAGGGGTTTTTGCTCTTGGACACACATCATAGTTTCAGTTGTATGTTCTGTGTCTATCTTCACTTCTAGATATTTGGTTTCACTCGTCCCTAGATCCCTACCCTAGGGCGTGGTTGGCATACTCTGCCCTCTCCCCTGCATTCCCTAGCCCAGGGTTGGAGCTGCCCCTCTCCAGAGGCACTGCACTATATAATCCAGACATTTTGCCCCTCTCCCCCACGCTCTGGCCTCTTCTTTCTTTCTGTATTTCTCCTCTTCTCCTTCTCTCCTCCTTCTTGCTGCATGAGCTTTTCTCTCCTTCTCTCCCTCTCTCCCTCGACATGGCAGCTGAGAGCTGCTTCCAATAAACCCGCATTCATTTATATATAGCATCATCTTGCCATTAGCTCATTCTGCTATTTCAGTCACGAGACTACTAGGTCCTAGTGAGTTCGAGACATTCCTGTCTACTTCGTGGTAGGGTCTCGGGAAATAATACCTTAATTGTTTAAGATGCCGAACACAAAGTTTTTAAAGCACGTGCACTGTAAATGTGAAATCTTGAAGGAAGAGAAAGTAAATGAGATCCATGTAAAAGATCAGATACAGTGAAAAAAAATTAGAGAAAGAGGGGGTGGATTTAAAAGTCAAACAGAAACAAAATACTTTGTTAAACTTACCTGGCAATTTAAAAATCGCACATACTTGTGTATACAAACCATATACACAATTTTGAACACGTTATGACTAAGTTAATGAACATGTATGCTAATTTACACACTTTACACCTCTTTAGAGGTGAGGACATATAAAATCTGTTCTCTCAGCAATATTCAAAAGTGCAACCCATAGTCATTAACCGCTGTCACTACATCATGGGACAGGGCTCTTAAAGGCGCTCCACTTTCTTCACTGTTGTTTCCCAGTCCTTGTTCTGAGACACTCCATCCCTGTTCACAGTTACACCCGATTTCTCACTAAATGTGGTTGTCTGCGCTGAGGCAGAAGGATCACAAGTTTTAGGTCAGGCTGGGCTAAGCAGTAAGACAATGGTGTGTTTAAAAGCACACTCATAAACAAATTCAATTCCTGTCTATGTGTTCCCTCATACTGAAAAGGAATGTATTTTTCTGAAATTAACCAACAAACTTTTAGTAAAAGGGCATTGCCCTTTCAAGCTCTGGGGAAAAACAAAAAAGAAACAACTACAGAGGGAATTTTATGTACAGTTCCCAACTACACCTTTCTCGTAAACTGGCATTGAGGATGCACACGACATAGGCAAATGTTATATTCAAATGGCACCGGTGTTCAGGATTCTTGCCAAATGCCTTGAGAGACTGAGTGTGCGCTGCATAAATGTTCTCTCTTGGGATCGGTGAATTCTACAGGCACAGATGCCCGTAAAGCCACCTATATTTCTACCATCAAAGCAACTTAAAATGTGCTCCACTCTTATCCAGTCCTCCAGTCAAGGAAGTTGTTAAGCACCTTTTTTTTCTACTTTCCTGTAAGCGGCCTCGGCCTTTGAAATACTGCGCGGCAGTTGTCCCCGCTGGGTGAAGGTGGAGCCAGAAGCCGCAGCCTGGGCTGGGCAGTCAGCCCTTTGGTATGCTGCTTCCTTTCACTCTGTTGGGGAAGATCCCACCCATCTTTCGCATTCCTCCTGAGCAAGTCGTGTCAAAGAAGGGCGAGAGAGGAAGCACTCCCCACCCTCCGGGGTGTAATCTGAAGAGAAGCTTTTAATTAACAACTCTGGATGCTCTGGCCTTCTGCAGAGCGGCCCTTCCCTCCCGTGGCATTGAGAGCACCCCTTGCATTCTTCAGGAAGCGTGAAGTTCTCCTCCGTTTGGTGCCAAAATTCCGTGTATTCACATGTAATGTGGAGTCACAACACCTCTCTCTGCTTCTTCCCACGGCCACAATTTTGCACTGATTTGTGTAACTACGTGGTTGATGACCTGACCACTGTCTAGGTGATGAGGGCTCTAAGAAAGCAGGGATCAGTCTGGTTTTGCTCACTATTGTAAGCATAAGCTCCAAACAACGTGGTTGGCACATGCTAGGTCCTCAGCAAACGAATGCAAAATGAAATAGCAAACACATATTAAGTTCTTTTTTTTTTTTTCCTCATATGGCAAAAACATAAAGACAATAAAAACAGTGTATTGTCTGCTGTGGTCTTTGGGTTTTGTGTCTGTGTGAGGTTTCTAGAAGAGGACTGCTAAGAGTGTAGTACTTTCTTTGAACCAGACACTATTCTAATAGCTGCAGCATGTGCTGTAGCTATTAGCTAAAAGAAAACTCCTAACAAACGCACAGGGCTAGTCTGTCATTGTCTTCACTCTACAGATTGGAACCTGAGACGCAGGAAGCTTTGTGTGCTCTGGATATGGTCTGTGTTGCCAAAGTGCATGATCTGGAGACTTACTCTCTCCAGTGGAGTTATACTAAACAGTGGGGCATAGGGAGAGGCAGTTAGTTCATGTGGGGAGCCCAGAATGCATTGATGGATGCCTTTCCTGCAGGAGGCGTTGGTTGTCATGGGACTGAATCAGTTACTGGGACAGCAGATTTCTGTAAAACAAAATTGGCTTTCTTTGTTCAAATGTCCTCCCTCACCACAAAAGCCCTTTTACTTGCTGAAATGATGATGCTCACAATAGATATCATATGAAAGAGGTGTATTGGATGGAGATGGAGAGGGAAACATAACAAAGGGAGGGGTAGAGGTACCCTGACAGAGAAAGGGGAGATAGCAGAAGAGAGCAAGAGAGCCCAAGAGAGAGAGGTAAGTGGCAGGGGTCCATTTATAGCTCCTGAGCCGCTGAGCTCCACCTTTGCCTGTCCAGTGCAGTTGTTCTACCTGGCTACCTCTACCTGGCCAGCAACACATGAAGACATCACAGGTTACTAGGCAACCCAGAAGCAGGCTAACACTTACATCTGCTGACCACTCTTGTGAGCTCTGTCATGGCATAACACACTCCTGTGTTCCTTGCCTGAACCTTAGGCTTTCATCCCCTCCCCCTTTAAGACGCTAAGTTGGAAAATCTATTTTCTTCTGAATTACTGATCTTTGAGCTTTTGCTGCTGTTGTTATTGCTAAAAGCATGAAACAGTGTAGGAGAGAGGTTTGGTGACGGTTCAACTAGAGACAGGAGAACTGTGAATGAAGCAGCCAACTCTGGACATGCCTTGACCCTCCACGACTTCCTGCCACCTGTGAGCCTGTGTGAGTAGCTTTTTGGGCCACACTGCATAACTGTTGCTGGTGATAAAGTCCTCACTGGCCAAACCAACAAATCAAAGAGCAAGTCTAGGAAAAATGTGCATAAATCAACAAACTGTCTTGGGTATTAACAGGCCCCCGTTCATAAACAGCCACCTCTGATTTAACAAAGTCAAAGGTTGTTGCATCACTAGCAAAAACAAAATAGGTAAAAATTCCCCCTTAAATGGCTTTGATGTGGGGTGCAATCACAAATAGGTATTGGGTTAAAGTTTCTCTTGTTTATCTACAGGGGGGGACAGGACAAGACACAGGACAAGAACCCTGTGAAAATGCAAACTGACTGCCCAGGCCATTTGAAAGCCTTCATGAAATTCCACCAAATCTCCAGAGGGAGAAGAATAAAGGTTAACACCCACAGAAATATGATTTCTCTGAGAAGCAATGTTCCAATAGCACTGGAAGACATGTATTAGAATTCCAGATGGCCTTTTAGACACAAATGGGCAGAAAAACCTTTCTTCCTGTTCTGAATTCCCAGTGCACAGTGGACCACTTTTCTTGTTCTTCACAAGATTTCTCTCATTTTGTCTGTACGCATGTATTCCCTCTCTGTAAGAACTGCACTCTTTAAAATGGGAACTGCTCTTGCAGTTAAAGAGCGCACACTGAAAGGGAGCAAGCAGGGAATGTTGGCATGGAAATACTATGTACTCTTTGTAGCATTTGGGCAGCTTGTGAAATCTCTTCCATCCCCAAGTTTCCTTCTTTAAAGCGACGAATAACTGGGCATGACATTATCAGCTAGAATTCTTTAAGGATTTTATGATTTTTGATTCAGTACAAAAGATCGAAATGTATAGGCTTTACTCCAGAAGTACGCTGCAATTTCAGTGGCTAAATAAAAATTTCTCAAGCCCATAATGGCTCAAAGAGCAAAGTCTGGGTGATAAGACTGAAAATGCACAGATTCGTATTTGCATGCATAACTAAAACGCAATAAGCAGATACATAGTGCCTGACTTAGCAACTATGAAATTCTGCAAAGGAACCAAGGGAATAAGGTCATGAAGAAGGCTTAGGAGTAGGATAGACAAAGCACCTTGAAAGTGAGGTATTCGAGGGGATATCAGGGAGGAGATTGAAAGGCCATATGAGATCAGTGAAACCTTGGAATCCGTTCCTCCCACACACAACCAGGTGTCTGCCTGGCAACGTGAATAATGCTGGCTTGCACATAGCAATCAGTTTGCTAAGCATGGGCTTAGCCTACACAACGTAAGTTTCATTGTATTAAAAAACAAGAAAAATGGCCAGATGTGGTGGTGTTCATCTTTAATTGGGAAACAGGATGATCTCTACAGGTTTGAAGCCAGCCTGTTCAATGTAGTGACATAGTGAGTTTCAGACCACCCAAGGCTACCCAGTGAAACATTGCCTCAAAACAAAACAAAACAAAAATTCTGCAAATAAGCAAAACAAAACGGTGTAGTTATTTGCTTCCATTTTAGGATGGTCATAGAAAGTATGAAAAGTCAACAAATAAATAAATAGGCAAATAGGACATTAGGTAAAGACTGGAAGGAAATTCCAGGGGGCTAGAATTAAAAGTGGTTTCCTGAGGTAGGAGAATTGAAGAGAGCTTTGAGAAATCGAGAATGTTGTTTTTATCATATAATATTAAGTATTTGCATGCACATTCAAACTCCAAAAACCTAAGCTACAGTCAGTAAGCATAAGCAGGTTGCTTAAATCTGTTCATTTTGTGTTTTGTTTTTCTACATATTTACTGCTTTCACAGTTACTGACCTCTAAGTTCTCATTAAATGTTTTCCAAATGACAAACGAATGAGTCATGAAGTTCTCCCATTGAGTCACCAACAAAATCTTCAGGCAATAAAAAAAAAAAAGAGGTATCAATTTGTTGCCTTAGATTTTACAGAGATGGAGGGGATGAGCCATCATACATTAGCAGCATTTTGGGAAGAATTCATGGCCTGTCTTTGGTACTTTTTGTGGGAACAGTGGTGCAGAGCAAAGCTGCTCTCAGTGGGAAATTGGGTACCGGCTTCAATATTATAGCTTATGAAATATCAGAATTATGTACAACTTGAAAAAAAATCTTTTCAAATATTACTAAAATCTATTAAAATATTAGCTACGTATACATGATAGGTAAATAGGATGGATAGCATCAACTCTTAAAATAGTCTTTGCTGTGTCTATCACACAGGCTCACGTTTTCTCACACCCCTGTCTACTCCACAGCCATGCTGTTGACTCATCGTACCTACTGATTAAGCAGCATAATCCATGCATGTTTCTTTCTTGGGAAGTATGAAGCACTTGAACACACACACTCCAGGTTTCCACAGCAGACACTAGCAACTATCCCTTATGGGAGAAATGACCACATTTTACTTCTGTTATCATTCTGTCCTCTAGGTTCTTCTTTCTGGATTTTCTATCCTGCACCTCTCCCCCCCCCCCCACCACCACGCTTTCATTAGGACTAGGTGGAGAGGTATCTACACAGATTCTCTCTCCTCCCACACTCACATCCGTTCTGCTGTTACAAAGACCCCCACTGGCCATCGTCACGATATTTGTAGTGATGTGTAGTTCAAACCTCAAGCAAAGGGACAGCAATCATGGGCCTATGTCTTTATTGTTCATTGAAATGTATGGGGAGCTGGGCTGGAGGGGCTAGACGTCATGAACAGACCAAAAGTAAATCTCCTGTTGCTGAAAGAAGTGCTTTTGAACAATCCAGATAGCATGTCCGCTTGAAGAACTGTTTCAAAATTGTATCTTCAATAATGACCGTGAATGGTATACTCTTTCCTGTGACAACCACACACCCTGTGCGGCAGAGCTGGTGACTTGTGGTGAGTAACCCCTCTCCGAAACACAAATCCCAGCCAACCAACCAAGGTTCGTACGAAACAGAAGCCAAATCGACAGATGTCTGGCACCAGGCACTAAATGCCAGCAAATGGAGGCTCCAGTGGAATGCGCGAGGGAGGGAATTCCAGACATGGCGAGTCAGTCATGGAGCAATCTTACCACTATGCGGAGAGACTTGTGTGGAAAGTCCCAGGTGAGGAGTTCAAATGTAGCCAAGTCCATCCTAGTTTTTAAAGCCTTCACTAATACAAGGGTTTAAAGCATAGGATCAAGTGCTGAGTTGTATTATTCATATGAGTTAAATATCAAAAGAGAATAAAAGTGGTGGCTGCTCCACAGAAGAGTAGAATGACTTGATGGAGACAGTTCTCTCCTGGAGAACTGGGTTAAAGAATGTCTTTCTGAAAAAGTTACTCCCCAGGGACATGGGAATTTGACCTTTTCTTGGAAATGGGATCATTCAGAAGAGTGAATGAAGGTGGGTGTTGGATTAAAGCTCTCTACACCAACCTCAAGGAGGAAAGACATAGTTTCAGTCATAGTTGTTTTGGATTTGTGATGTCCTGAGCATGGTGCTTCGTGGGGGTGGAGGGTGGCATATGGCACAGATGGCCTGTTCATCTCATGACAATGGGGAAACAAACAGATAGGAAGAGTCTGGGTTTCCCCAGTACTCCTCTCAAGCACACCCATGAGAATTTAAATGTTGTCCACTAAGCCTAACCCCTGAAGGATTCCACCAGTGTCCAATAGCTCCACAGGCTAGGAACTAAATGTTTACAGACAGACTTTGGGAGTAGTACAAATCTTAACTGTAGAACAGACAAAGAGGAGAACGTGCTACGAGGCTGAAGACGAAGCTGGATGCCGTGAATAAAGGGCTGCTAGCATCCGCCGGAACTAGACAAGTGCAGGAAACACATGTTCTCTGAGATACCTCAGAATGAATCAACCCCAGTAACACCTCAACTTTCTATTTACAGTCTCAGAACCGCGAGAGAATAACTTTTTTCTTATTCGCCTAGCCTGCAATAATTTGTTTACAACTCCCTTAGGAAACTAATATGGCATGAAATTTATATTCCAACTAAGGCGTCAACCATTGCATAAACTAGACTGAAACAAATCCTAACACGTGTACGCACTATACAGATCATCTAATGCTAATGCTAATGCTGAAGCAAATTTCAAAGCAAATCATGGACAACACAACAAAATACTCAGAGCGTCTCCTCACATAGGGATCAGAAAGACATTTTCTTTAACACATCTGCAGAGAAAGTAGACACACACACACACACACACACACACACACACAGTGCCTTTGTGCCCCTGAGCCTGAACACCTTTGACTGCAAACATTAGAAAGCAGGGTGGATCTCTTTCTTCTTTTTCAGGGTGTTGGAATATTTACAGGGCATAGCACATTCACAGATATAGATTGTCATTGTTAAGGACAATTGATTGATTTGTGTGCCAAAAGAATGCCAAATCCTGCATTAAAATCTGCCACTCTTATTGACAAAACATTTTATTTTTGAGGTAAATGGTAAGTACTTGAAAAAGCACTTTGTGATACATTTTTTCTATACACAGTAATAATAAAAATATTCAAAAGAAAATGAAAGGCCTTCATTTTGTGGATAGAAAAAAGGAACATAATTTATCATAATTTGTCCTGATTATTTGCATTTTCTCAGCACATTTTACTGGCTCCTGCTTTCTGTCTACCTTTGACTCCTTCATTTTAATCATCCCAATGTAAGTTTCAGCTTCCAAGTTCTTGACCTATATGATCAGAGGTTCTCCATGTGGTGTCTGAGCGATACTGATGACCCACAGGCTACCCAGAAGCTTGCAGAGGGTTCGGAGAGAATATGTGAGCGAAATCTCACAACCCAATTCAGCAGGTAGATTTTTTTTTTCTGTTGGTGTCTGTTTAAGTCTTGATTTTCTTTTAGAATGACCTCAGCATCTTTTGTACGGCGATTCGTGTTTTGGGAGGGCTTTAGTAAGAAGAAGAAAAGCCTTCTTCTCCAAGTTTGCCTGTGTAGAGAAAACCTGGAAGCATGAGGCAATGGTGGGAGCAGCATCAGGACGTAGCACCCTCATTGCAAGCTTAGAGCCGTTCAAATACAGGAAAAGAAAACAGTCTGTCTTTATAAACCCAAGCCTCAGTTGGGTTGAACCTATGGTGAGTATCATGTTCTGTAGTTCAAGTTCGTGTCCAGAGCACTGTTCCCACCTCAGCTGAAAGCAGGTGACCTGAAGAGTTGCTTCACATCAGTCTTCATTTTTCCTGTTCTGTATCGTCTTAGAAAACATTTAAAGTTGCTCAGTTTCACCCAGAGAAAAATGATGCTGTTAATTCCATTGTTGTTTATGTACCCGGGAAGTAAACTAAGGTCACATGTATGAATTACTCTGATAGGGCCTAACTCACACTTGGTATGCAGCAATATTTCACTCTCTCACCAGTCCTACATATAATATACTTGCCATGCCACCCATTCTCTTCTGCTGTATAAATATAATCCTCCATGTCTATGGTCTACCATCTTGGATGCACACAATCTCATCTGACATCCAAAGCTACACAGGGTTAGGTCTGGAGAGTGGTCAGAGAGGAAAAAATACAGTTGTTCACTCTAAAGCTTTTTTGTCCCAACTCCATATCTCCTTTCTTCCTCAATTCAGTGAACTTACCCTACACTGCATCTCTTGATTGACCCTGTAATAGCAGTAGAAACTTGCAGGTCTTCCCATGTGCCAAGAACTGCATGAATGCTGCCAGGTTCCCACCCCAACTCTACAGAACAGGCAACACTGTCCTTAATGTAAACAAAAGGAAATCAAGGCTGGGAGAGAATCAGTACACCAAGCCAGCAATGAGTGATTCAGAATGCAAACCGGCTGTGTCTGGTACCCTGCCTTTCCCCTGCAGGGGCCTGAATGACTTCCTTAGCATATACTGCTTTAGGGGTATAGCAAATATTAAGTGTGTGCCGCTTGACAACTCATGAGCAGACTTAAGGACAGGCTCACGACTCAGCCCAGTCCACACTTAATGCTAAGTAAATATTACTTAGGGTTTACTACAGATTAATTAGTGTCAATTAATTAGCTAGTGGTGCTTAAATATCTGTGAATGTATTGATTATCTCATGGACTAACTTTGTATCTCTTCAGGAAAGAGGGTCTTTAAAAAGTAATGGATTAAGGAAAGGAGGACCTCCCCTATCAAGTGGACTTGGGGAGGAGCATGCGTGAAGAAGGGGGAGAGAAGGTGGGATTAGGAGGGGAGGAGGAAGGGGTTTATGGGGGGATACAAAGTGAATAAAGTGTAATTAATAAAAATTAAAATAAAAAAGTAATGAATTAAGCCAAAAGCTAATCATGTTTTAGCCTCTAAAACTGGTTTTCAGGTAGAGGGATATAGCTATTGCTTATCGTGCAGGAGGCCTTGAGTAGTCTGGGATAGAAAAACAAAGAGAACAAGTTGCAAAGAGAAGTAGGGAGAAGACATGGGCCCATTGGAGAAGTGTAACAAAGCTTCTCCATAGCGTATCTCCACGAAGTGACACATTTCCAGGATTCTGTAGAAAGCATCTGGATGTATTAGGGCTGTCAATTGTTGGTGATGTCATAAAATAACTAACTAAGAGAAATGCACAAACAAGACAGTGTGCTGTGTATGGATAGTAATCAAAAGGGGCCCGTTTTTATTCATTTTCTCATCTCACCAGCCAGCAGTAAAGGCCTCAACCCATCTACATAACTCTGCTAGAGTCTAGTTTCAGTATCCCCTTCATTTGGCGGAACACCAAGGTAATTACTAGTGATAGCCGTCTAATTCTTTCAATTCCAACAGTAATGGCAGAGCTGACCTTGACTTGTGTTTCTAATTCTAAGAGCATAACTTCATCTCCTAATTCATGTCAAGGTTGCTGATTATTTTTCTAACCAGTCTTAAAATCTTATGCTACCAACGGAGAAGTAAACCACGCTCTCTGTCTCTGATCTAATGAAAGTAAGAACTCAGGACTCCGCCATGTCAGTTCAGGCAAAGCCAGAGCAGTTACTGTGTTCATTTGGTGCAGGCATCAACCTGCTAGACACCTGCCTCTGCCTCTGCCACAGAATAGGAAAGTGAGAGATGATGTGTTTACTGGCAGAACTACTGATGTGGATCAGCCCTTTATGTAGCTTGGCAGAGTAAGTTGTCTCCTCCAGAAAGGGTGGATATCTGCTTTAGTGTCTCCTTTGGCACAACTATCTACTGGAAAGGCTCTAACTCCTACCAGAAAGATATTTCATTGTATTCCACTGGATTTTATTCACCTTGGTGAGCATGCAGACAAATTAAAGGCAGAAAGGCTTCCCTGATCTTGAATCCCTCAAGATGATGTGTGCTGATGATAGCATGACATAGCTCTGACTTCAGGGGAGCCATTTGCAAATCCTTGTAACAACTGTGGTTTCCAGATTCCCAAAGTTCAGAGATTGGGGGAAAAAAATAACAGTAAGAAAAATTACTGTGGGCAAGCATGATCATTAAAGACAAGAAAATATAATTTCAAGCCCAGACAATGGATCACCACTTTTAAATAAAATAGGGGCCTTTTGATACCGAAAGAGAAACCAGTCGTCAGTTTAAGGGGAACCTTTTAAATTACTAATTTAACACTCTTCCTAAACTAAAAAAGAACAAAGCTAAGCAATCCAGGCCATATTCTGATCATGCTCACAGTAAAGAAATACCAATACTCTAAATGGTGCTTCCTACATCCCAGGAAACTTGTAACGATGACACCCAAGATATGCTTGTCTGAGAAAACCTGTCTGAACCGCACACGCAGGAATTTAGTTATGCAATGAATAAATGCACACGTTGGATTAAAATATTTAATGTGACTCTGGAGATAGAACTACTCTGTAAAGGCTGAGACTGCAGCTAAGTTCCTCTCCCCATCTCTCTTCACAGAATTATCCTCTGGACTCTTTTTTTATGGAGACATGATTCCTCAGATCCCTTGGTGTGGACTCTCACAGCCTGGAGTTGTGCCTCTGAGATGCGTGGCATACACTGATCAGCCAGTTCTCTGAGTGTTTCATGCGTCTCCTTGGAGGTAGAGCATCTGAGCCTTTCTCCATGCCTAAAAGAAGGGTACTAGAAAAGCTTAGTTAGGGCTGCAGCCTCTGTGGTTAGACGAGGAAACTCAAATGGGATAACAATACAGAAATACACAATGTGTAGGCATATCAACTCAATTGTAGGGGAAATCGAGGTACAAAAAGGAAGCGGGGAGCTAAATGCTAGCTTTTCAGGCACCATGCTTTTTCCTACATTCTTAGAAAGGCTTTACCCTCTTCTCTTTATCCCTCTTCTCTGAAGCCTTTTCAACTGTCACAATCCTCATTAATTTTTCCCTTTCATGAGAAAGGGAACATATATTATCTCCTTGAAAGCAGGATTGAATCTTTCCAAGTACTATGGGAACCAAATGGATCCTTAGTTCTGGTTCCTAGTTCCCTGTATCCAGCAAGATAGTCCCATACCTTTAGCTACACCAAGAAAGCATTTTCTCCTCCTCTTTGTCACCCTCCCAGGCCTTCTCTCTTCTACCCCGATTACTAAATCCTTCCACTGAGCAAACTAACATTTATAGACTGTACATGTCAGAATTCAGATTTTTGGATTGTTTAATCCAATCTTTAATCAGTAAACCCTTTGCCATTCAAAAGTCTGAAAAATCTAAGAAAGCCATTTGCTTCTTCTCACTTAGGAAAATTGACTTTGTCTACTGTTCAACTAAATGTTAGCCAGTTCAACTTGAAACATTTATTGATTCTTAAAAAAATAAAAAAAAAACATATTATTTTAGCTCTGTGCAATCCAAACAGCAATCAAAGATGGGTTCCTAATGAACGTGGTTTTTGATACTTAGTATATTAATTAACTGGCCTCTTGGTGAAAGCAATGATTAATAAACAAGGATTTACAAGTGTAAATAAAACCTTTGCCTAATATCAAAAGCCAGAAATAGTGAAAATCAGTAATTAAAAAATGATCTCCAACTCAGCAGCAGGCTCTCTGATCACCTTTCCCTGGGGTTGAAGCCTTGCCAGGCCACAGAGAAAGATGATGCAACCATTCCTGATGAGACCTGATAGGCTAGGGTCAAATAGAAGGGGAGGAGGACCTCCTCTATCAGTGGACTAGGAGAGGGACATAGGGGGAGAAGAAGAAGGGAGGGTGAGATTGGGAGGAGGTGATGGAGGGGGGCTACAACCAGGATACAAAGTGAATAAATTGTAATACATGATAATAATAATAAAAAAAATTATCTCCAACAATATAAACATTTTCTGACATTTTAAGATATGTTTTAATTCTAAAAGATAAAGTCCACTGTTAAGTTTTTAAATGGCAAGGTATGAATGTATCTCTAATATTCAGACTTTTCCCTCTTATAACCTATATGGTAGCGAAAATACCACCAGAGACCCCAAACAAGCTCATTTGGATGTCTGTCTACTACGTGTGTGGTTAGAACATAAAAGCAGGCTGAGGGGTTGAGATTCTTTCAGTAGTGGACTTTAAAGCAAGTGTTTTTTTTTTTTTTTGTTTTTTTTTTTTTGTTTTTTTACAGCTTCTATGTCCCTCTATAATTTCTTGGCAGAAACAATGCAGCTCATGTCTGAGTTGGTGGAACCTCTTTGCCACACCTTTTTAAGGATGGTGAAAGTCTGGGTGGAGAAAGAAACATTTATTGAAAGGACATCTTGCATCATATACTACTTCCATGGATTTCGGATTTGCTTCAGTTTTAAGTCCTTATGTTCAGAAAGAACTCATCTTTGATTGCTTTCTGGGTAGCTCAGGGAATTGACCTGAACCTAAACAATGTCTTCTAAGATAATTTACGGATGATGTTGAACTTGTCAACGTTTACTTGAACAGAAGACACAGGCAAATGTACCTAAAAGCAATAAAGACAAATAGACACTGTACATTATGATGAAATATCTATTCTTCAATATGTTCTAAACTATTCACTTAAATTACATGTTACTCATTATAGTCACACTATATGCGGTAGTGTGGTTTCGGTGTGTTTGTTAGTTAACAAGAAAATAGACTGAAAATGTCCCTTCTAATATGTCCACTCTTCCAATGGCATTAGGTACTCGTTTTATCCCATATTCCAGAAATGGGTCATGTTTTTATTCAAATAGCCTGACTTGAGGAATACTCTGAGATTTGGTGTGTTTTTTTTTATACAAATCTTTAAATAATTACGCATATTTTGAGAGAAATATCATTGTTTTGTCTCTTTTTTCACGTGTATTTTCTTAAAACTAATCTAACCCATCTGATTTATATACATTTCAAATAAATTCCAGTAGTATCACAATGTTTACAAGAAGATACATTCCTTTGGTCCTATTGTTCTCTTACAAGGTTTTAATTTTAAAAAATATTTAAAGGCTTTCATGAAATAAAATGAAGATGGTATTATCCAGTCTAAATCGAAGTAAAGATGGTAAAACAAAAAAGCCTGCTATGAAATTTCTTTTAAAGTCTGTCTTTAAGCTACCATATGAAGACTGGAGATATATTGGTTTCTCTTAGTATAGAATTTTTAGTAGCTAGTACAGCTTTTTGCAGAGAGTTTTGTTAGTATTTAATGAATGTTTGGCTCCAGCCCCAGCACAGTCTCCATGTGGGTCCCCGAGTAAGGGCAGCAGGGACTGCCACAGAGGAAGAGGATCGAGACAGTCCTGATGAGATTTGATAAGATAGGGTCAGATGGAAAACTCCTTCTTTCAGTGGATTAGGGGAAAGAGTTTCGGAGGAATGAGGGAAGGAGGGTGAGACTGGGTGGAGATGAGGGAGAGGGCTACAATGGGGATATAAAATGAATAAGTAAAAAAAAAAATTTAAAAGAATGTTTAACTCAAAGAATAAACAGAAGCAAAACTTATGAGAGAATCTAAAAAGATTAAAAACTTTTAGTATATAACATAGTATACTACTGCTTGAAAAATATTTTCAAAGAAGGCCAGTCTTTTTATTTTAAATAGTCAGATTTCTCTTTTGGATTGAACATAGCAAGTTACTGGGTTGGAAAATGGGAACAGTCATGACTTTATACTTCCTTCAGGGGTGCAGAGAGAGAGAGATCTGAAGAGTTGCAGGTTATACAAGTGGTAACCATACTGTACTGTGTAAATGCCTTTTGCTGCTGTGACCAGAGCAACTGATGGAATAAAGAGTTCACTTGGGTGTATTGTTCCGGAGGGAGAGTCCATAAGGGCAAGGGAAGCATGATGGCAGGAAGCTGAGGCACCACCTCTTAAACATCAGACATGAGGTAGAGACAGGATATGCTAGAAATGATGTGAGACTATGAACTCTCACCGCCCATACCCAGGGATGTACTTCCTAAAGGCTCAGCCTCCTGAAGGTTCCACAACCTTGTCAAAGTGTTCAGATACATGAGCCTGGAGGAGACGTTTCTCACCAAACCACCACACTTGCTCTCCTAGGGAATGTAAATACTCGTAACCGGTGAAATGAGCTGATTTGCCATTCAGGAGCCCCTAACTTTTATCTGAGATGAAAAAAAGAAAATAGCGCACAGTAAACCCTCTGCTGTGCAGGATGTTAAGTAGCATTTGTGTGTTTTTTATCAACAATGCAAAATAATGATCCCAACTTAAAATCTTATGCATGAGGAATGACTATGCATGAGTAGTATAAAATACATAATACTATGTGTGAAGTTGGATCCTCTTCAGAAAGAAGCCTCAGATAACTATATACCTACAGTGACCCAAACAGGGCCACCATTTCTCAATTTCTCTCAGGCAGAAGCCTGTTGTTTTGTGTTTTTTTTCTCTCAATTCTGAATAATTGGATAATGAGAGGACATGGTTCTCTCTCTTAAGCATATGAGGGTACAATATGCCAAAGCAACAGGCAGACTCATGACGGGCATGCAAATAATGAACCTGATATGAAAATGAAGTAATTGCTTTGTGGATATGGCTAAGTGCTGGTTGAGAGAATGAGCAAGTCCTCTGAAACAAAAATAAGCTTCACACAGTCTCCTCTGAGTTCAGAAGAAAAAGTTGGTATTCAAAGTTCACGAATAACTTAGTTCACTAGAAATTTTATCTATTGAATAATCTATAATGTTGAAGTAGCTATAGAAAGCAACACCTAGGTCAGTTCATTGGATTCATGTGTTAGAGAATAAACAGATAGGAAGGAGAGACTCCAACAGGGTATAGGAGAGGACTATGAGAGTGGAAAAATGTGGGCCAGGTAATTCAAATGGATAAAGATTGAAATTCTACCACTTCCTTGCTGAGTAGCCTCCAGCAAACTGCTTCATTGAAGCAACTCAAATGTCCCTTCTACATCTGTCAATGGTGGTTAAAAAAAAAAAAATTAGGAAAAAAAACCTACTGCAAGTAGTTATGGGAGATAAAGAAACATGTTCTGCTGGCTGATTGGCATGCAGCATAAAAGCCTACTTATGCAGAAAGGAATGCTGGTGATTAAGAAATCGAGGCAGTGTGGAGCAGCTGAGTCCCTTAGCAGACATCAATGTTAAGTCAGTCACTTTGGAAAACTTATTTGCAATTAGCCTTCAATTGCTTTTTTTTTTTTTTTGATGCAACTGTTTTATACTCATAAAATCTGTGATAACTCTAAAAAGTTACGCATCCTGGTAACAGTGGTTTTGAGAGTTTGGGATGAACGAATTGTTTATTATAGGCTTTCATCTTCATCCATGTGGGTTTCCTTCTGATTAATAAGAAACTCTATACATTCTTTTTGTTTGTGTACATTTACCAGTGTTAAATTGATACCAGTGAGAAGGCTAGGATTTATAGGAGTATAAATCTGTCTACACACACACACACACACACACACACACCCACACCACTGACTCCTTAATCTCACTTAAATTGTTAGGTGTTACAGAGACATATAAATAATTTCCATAATATCACATGCCTTATATAAAATTTATAAACCACATTCTAATCATTTATTTGCTTATAGTGTTTGGAAAGACAAGCCATATTTTTGTTTGTATTTTACGTTAGATTATGATGATTATATAAACAGATTTATCATAGATATCCCATAACTCACTCTGCTGAAATGTGGTAATTACATCTTTAGATTTGGAAATATTTGGCATGAGAATTTCCTGTTTGAAACTGGATACTTGGCAGCTCATTTTAATGAAATAACAGTAAAAATTAAAACATAAAGTAACAATATCTCTATACTGTACAGCTGGGCAGTATTTAGACTATTGTAAAAGGAAGCTTACCATCTGCTATTTCAACTATGACATAAGACAATGGAAATATGGTAAGGAACCAAACAAGTTGAAGTGTTCTCCTTATATAGGGAATAAAAACAAAGGAATGAGGAGGAGATGGTAGGAGAAGGGAACAATGCTGTGGCTGCATGACTCTCTGGCTAGTCACGCAGCCCAGTGATTAAACGGCAACACCTTGAACCACAAGCTGTTCATATTTTCACGGTGAGAGAAACAACGTGCGAGAATGGGACTTGCAAAGACTAGTGCATAGGCACAAAGTGTAAGAGGTTCATCCAGTGCAGGTGTTGACGCTTTAGCCAAACTGCTGACACCACCCTAAAGAAAGGATCAGCCCTGCCCCTCACAACAACAGCGCGTGCACCACACACAAGGAACGTGCGTGTTTACTCTGGAGGAAATGTTCTGTTGGGATTTAGGTGGCGAGCAACCCGTTGGACCGTCTCCCAGTGGCTCCTCTTCTGCGTTCTCAGCAGTCGTTTCAGTCCGCACACTCACCACGCTTTACAGCGCCACGTCTGGTGCGTTGCTCTACACAGCTCGTTTCCTGATGCTGAGAATGAAAATCTGATCCGCTTTGTTTCAGAGGTTAAGATACACTAAGGACTCCAGTGTTGACGGTGAATACAGGAAAGACAGGCAACTGGGAATGGTTTTGCGTGGCGGCGGCAGCTGTGGGCCCAAACCAACATGTTGGGGGAATTAAATGAGATAATGTCTGTGAAACTGCTTGTAAAGCGCAATACACTCCTGATTGTTACAATGATACCGTCGGTGAAATGTAACAGAGGTAGATGTAAATTTCTCACATCCAAGCTACAATAAACCTATTGTCTGAGCATGGATTTATGGAGCTCTGGTTAGAGAACATTTCAGCTGAAGCCAAAGGTCTGACTTGGCAGCAGGGGAAAACTTATGTAACCAGAAATTACAGATGTGGGGGTACCTTCTAGGCCATGGCCCTTGTTTTAGGAGCCACATTTGAAGAACCCATGGACAAATTAGACCCTCTTAGAGAAGAGTGGTAAAGGTAATGAAATGACTCACTGTCATATCAGGAGTGACAGAAACAGAGGCAAAGAGAAGTGACATACCAGAGAACAGAATGAAACCAAGGTAGGAGTTATATCCTAACATACTAATTCAGCATTAATCAGGACAATTCTTTGAAAATATATTATAGACTATCAGTTCTTAGCTGCGTAAGGAAGGCCAACTTCAGTCATGCACAACAAACCCAAACTTAAATCTCGGTTACTCAAGGGGCTGAAGCAGGAGGATCACAAATGCAAGACCAATTGGGATACTCAGTGAGACCCTGTCCGATTATCAATGTCTTTAAAAGCTAGAGGTATATCTCGATTGTAGAACACTTGCTTAGCATGCACCAGCTCTGGGTTCAATTCCCATACCATAAAAATCAATCAATAACATATATGGCATAAATATAAAAACGCAAGTTAATTATAGCAGAATGGAAATATGTGCCTATATGTGACATATGTATGATTGTCTATGAATAAATAGATATTCATACCATGACAGTACAAAAACCATAGCCACTAGGATGTCAGTAACAGACAAAGGAAATTTGAGAGCAAAGACCATTATTATAAACAGCAATTACCTGAACAGCACTGATAATCAACTTGATCTAACCAATTTTGTAGAGCTAAAAACCATATTAGGATAGAAGACATACTCAGTGCACATGAAACATTGATCAACACAGAGATAATGAATACAAAGGTTTCCAGTCATATGCAGTCTGATACCTGACCATAAAAGAATTAAGTTAGAACTCAATAAACAAAAACTTCCATATAATCCCCAAATATGCAGGCACAAAGCTTCAAAACAGCCCTTCAGTCAAAGAATAAATCAAAATAAAAAAATCTTTTCAGTTAAATAAAAATGTAAGCAGAGTTTATCAATATGGCTAGACATTGCTAGACCAGTCCAGTACAGGTAAATTTTAAAGAGACAAATATATATCTCAGTAGGAAGTAGGTCTCAAATCAATGATTCCAGTTTTTACCTTAAGACACTGGAAAAAGAAAAGTGAATTGAACCTAAAGCTATTATTAAAAAATAAATAGAGATTTGGGAATAAATTAGTGAAGTAGAAAACTTCCAGCTCTTTATGAATATTAATGAATTATATAAATCCCTTGCCATAATAACTACAAATGAAAAGAAAACACAGACCTCCAGTGTGAGAAATAAGAAAGAGGGTTTCATTAAGGAGCTGCAGAATGGGGCTGGAGAGATGGTTCAGAGATAAAGAGTGTTTACTGTCTTTGCAAAAACCTCATAGTCAATTCCCAGCATGCGCAATATAGCTCACTACTGCCTAAAACTCCAGTTCTAGATCTGATCTTTTCTTCTCATCACCTAAGCCTCCTGAAGACACATAGCACACATACATACACGCAAGCACACACACACATACTCATAAAAAATAAAATTAAATTAAAAAGATTCTTCAGTTATATTAGGAAATATATTAGGAAAACATTAAAAATACCTATGCTAGGAGATTCACATTTTTGGCTGAAATGGACATTAACTTTCTCGACCTGGTAAAGAGAATGCAACAATAAAAAGCATGGCGCTTGGTGCAATTTGTGGAGGAAGCTGAGATACTTCCCAGTGATCAGAAACAGCACAAGATGACTGCAATCAACTGAAATTGAAATAAATTTTTCATTCTTGCCAGGAGGCAAGCCAAAGAAATGAAAGGTTCCCAGCCTGAAAAAGAAAATTAAGACCCTCTTTAGTTTTATATTATATGATCACATTCATAAAAAATCCAACACAATTTGCAGGAAGGCATCATAATCGAGAAGTGAAGTTTAAAGACTGCTAAAGACCACAGTATTGATATAAAACTAATTGCATTTCTAAGAGCTAGCAATTCTACCTATTAGGTATTTATAGTGAAACACAAAGCCAGTTCTAACAGAATCAAATGTAGGAAACAGAAAAAAAGATCAGTAGGACATACAACTACACTGAAAATAGCAAAAGAGCAATTTCTAAGGCTTCAGTCAAGAGATTTCTTCTACTTATATGTTACAGGACTCAAATATCTATTCTCAAGTATCTACAGATTCAATGAAATCCTTGTGACTGTCCACGTAGAAATTAATAAGCTAATATAAAAATAAAGAAAATACATCATAGTTAACTAACTTTGAAGGACACACTTGAAAGATTAAACATCAGTTTTACATTATTTTTTAAGGTGAGAAGAATATAGCATTATTATCAAAGTGGCCAAATAGATGCTTATAATAGAAAAAGAATATGTGGATACATGTACTCAGACATGGAAAATGATTGGCTAGAGCGGTGAAGGCAATTCAGTAGAGAAATGTTAGTCTGCTCAATAATTGATGCTTAAGCAATTGATGTCCATATACAACTAAATGAACTTAAATGAATACTTCTTGCCATATAAACCGTTAACTCAAAATGCATCATATAGCTGATTATGCAACTAAAAATAATGATGCAGCAAAAATATCTTAGAAATGACACTGAAAACAAATTCCATAAAAATAAGACATTTCTTTTAAAAATTAACTATTTATTTACTTTACAACTCAGGAGGAACTTCCCCTCTATCCTTTTCTCCCAGTCCCTCCCTCTTCTTCCTTCCCCTTTTCCTGTCCTCCCTTCCTTTTCTTCCCAGAGAAGGAGTGACTTCCTATGGGTATCAGCCCACCTTGGTACATCAAGTAGGACTGAGCACATCTTCTTCTATTGAGGCTAGACAAGGTATCCTAATTATGGGGAAGGGATCCAAGGGCAGGAAGCAGAGAATATTATGGAAGAAGGAGAGGAAGGATTGAAAGAGCCAGAGAGGTCAAGGACACCACAAGAAAACCTACAAGGAAATCATGAAATTTGCAGGTAAATGGTGGGAACTGGAAAAGATCATCCTGAGTGAGCTATCCCAGAAGCAGAAAGACACACATGGTATATATTCACTCATATAGACATATAATATAGGATAAACCTACTAAAATCTGTACACTTAAAGAAACTAATCAAGAGGGAGGACTCTGGCTATAATGCTCAATCTCCATTCTGAAAGGCAAAGAGGATAGACATCAGAAAAAGAAGAAGACAGGAAACAAGTTAGAAGCCTGCCACAGAGGGCCTCTGAAAGGTTCTGCCCTGCAGACTATCAAAGAAGATGCTGAGACTTATGGCCAACTATTGGGCAGAGGTCATGGAATCTTATGAAAGAAGTAGGAAATAGTAAGATCTAGAGAGGACAGGAACTCCACAAGGAGAACAACAGAACCAGAAAATCTGAGCACAGGGGTCTTTCCTGAGATTCATACTCCAACCAAGTACCATGGAGATAACCTAGAACCCCTGCATAGATGTAGCCCATGGCAGTTCAGTGTCCAAGTGGGTTACATAGTAATGGAAAGAGGGACTGCCTCTGACATCATCTGATTGGCTTGCTCTTTGATCATCTCCCCCTGAGGGGGGAGCAGCCTTACCAGGCCACAGAGGAAGACAATGCAGCCACTCCTGATGAGATCTGATAGACTAAGATCAGAGGGAAGGAGAGGAGGACCTCCCCTATCAGTGAACTTGGGGAGGGGCATGCATGGAGAAGGGGGAGGAAAGGTGGAATTGGAAAGGGAAGAGGGAGGGGCTTATGGGGGGATACAAAGTGAATAAAGTGTAATTAGTAAAAATTTTTTAAAAAAAAGGAACAACAACAAAAAAAAGAAAACCTATAAAATCAAATGACCTGGAACCATAAAGGCTCTGAGAGACCGACCGAACCACCAACCAGAGAGAAGCCATGGGACCGATCTAGGCCTCCCAAGATATCTAACAGATGTCCAGCTTGGTCCTCATGTGCAACCTCCGACAGCAGGAGCCACAGCTGTCTCTGACTCTGTTGTCTGCCCTTGGAAAATGTAAGTGGAGTTTCATAAAATGAAAAAAACGTGGTGATCTTTGAAAGATTCCAACAGGAGAAGGAAAACACTTAAAAGCTATATGTTAGGTAAGCGTATTTGAAAGCCACATAGCTGCTCCAGGATGTGTTTCCCAGATCCTGTGTGGAGTCATGTTAAGTGTGATTTCCCGGGATCTGCCTGCCTGCACGGAGCATTACTACCTACCACTATACAGAGCTTTATAGCTTTCTTAGTGTCTAACTGCTTCAATTCCCATATTTAAAAAAGAAAATTTAGATTAGCCACTTGGAAGCAGAAATTAAATTACAAGATTAAATAAATTAATGTAGGGTTGGTAGACTAAGCCAATATGAAGGAATGCCCAGAAACTTGGGTCAAGAAAAAGACAGGAGTAAAAAGTGAAAAAATAGGAACACACACACACACACACACACACACACACACAAACAGGCTGGGGGAGGGGCAGAGATGAAGACAGAGACAGAGAGACCCGCAAGAAAACAGACCTCCAAATACATACCCTCACAGTATGGAAAGGCTTTGAACTGTGACCCCTTCCGACTGTTGTTCTGCTACTCAGCATTCACCTGCGATTTCTTTTCTTTCTTTTCTTTTTTTTTTTTGGAAAGTGTAAGCAAGAAAGCCAGTTATACTTGCATATAATATATAGACTTAAAATGTAAATTTAAAAAAATGTATATTTTTCTTACGACTTAAAAATGATGTTGCATTTTCTAAGAGAAAAATGTTAGAAAAGTACTATTTTCTACTTTAACTGCTATTTACACCTGTAGACTGTTCTGTCTTCTCTGATACCCAAGCTGCAGGGCAGTGAGTCCCCTTGCAAGCTACAGAGGGCGCTGGGCCAATTTCAAGAAATCAGCAGGTAGTACAGAGAAAAATCTACATGCAGGATCTCCTATACAGCTGCCCAATGCTATATGGCTCCCAAGAGGTTGGCATCAGGCAACCCCAACTCAAAATGAAGATTGCCTCTTGCACTTTACTAGAAACTTCTCTCGTCCTATTCTATACAAACCATGCTTGTTTCTTGTAGGCCTACGTGACAAAGCCTCGCCAGGCATAATGCAAGAGTTTTCAGAAATCTATAATCTGTGAATATATTGTTCATCTCAGAAAACAGATTTAAAATCTCAAACTCAAAGCATCCTTTGCTTCCTTTAGGGTTATAGGATGTTATGCTTTTTGTGAGTGTTTATGGCAGTTTAGACACCAAGGGTAATGGGCCTTATGGCTCAGACATTCAAAGGAAGTACTCTCTTCAACATACTCACTGTCTAGACAGAGAAAGAGGAACTCAGCACCCAGTCTGTTTCGGCTAGGCAGTCTTTGATCAACAGAAACTGTCCTGCAGATGACATCAGGATTGTCATGGCTACAGTAAAACCTCAAACTGACACCACCAGTTGGAATGGCAAGCCAGCACATTCCTTTAGCTTAGAATTGCCACTGTGTAGTCCTGGAATCATTTATATCTGCTGCACAACTGTTCCTCATTTGTTCATCAGGCTAACAAATGTTTACCAAGCTCCCACTAAGTAGCAAAACACCATTCTGCAATGATTCAGAAGACAGTTCCACCCCACAAGGACCTCGTGGCTTATGAATGATTCTTAAGAGGTGCGATTTCTCCTGATGGAAGATATTTTAAAATTGGGACGACATGGATCTAGTGATGGAAAGTAATGCACCATGTTAAGTTTGTGTTTTGTTTCATCTTAGATCCTAAGAAGAACGCTAGTATCTCTTGCAGAAGAAGAGGAGGGCAGAACATTCCCCACACTGTCCATTCTGCATTTGAGAAAGGCCCACCACACAGAAGATGGGCAAGTGAGCTGGGATTCCAGTAGACCAAGTTCCGGCAGTGCCTTCTTGCCTCCTTTGCATAAAATGCTCAGAAGCCTGTCCAGCTGGGGATAGCCTGCCTCTCCTTTTTTGGGTATGGGGAGTGAAGTCAGCCTAGTAGTGTCTCTGGTATTTCTAGTTGGCAGAGGCACCAGCTAAGCCACCCCAGACCTCACACTGTATGACTATTCCCATGAAATGACTCACTAGCCTCAGAATGTATTGCTAACCCTGAGGTCCCCTTCAGAGCCATCAGCAGCACTCAGCGAGGGAGGCAGCCTGTAGGAGATGAATTCTTCAAGATAAGAGTGAATCTTCCCAGTCATACATGATAAATGAGAGCAGCTTTCAAAAGTATTGGATTTTTCCCATAAATTTATGAATGGAACCAAGTTAGCCAGTTTACCCAAGGTCATATAGACTTTAAAAGCTTCAATGAATGTATTTGTTTTTTCCTATAAATAGCTCTATGGAAAAATAGTAAACAGGCACTATAAAAAGAAGCTGAATGAGCCTATGTGATAATTTCTTTCTCATGTCATTTTACCAGTTGGTTAGCAGAGTGTCTCTTAACTGGCTGTATGCTTTTGTTAGTCACTATCATTTAATTCTTTCCTTCAAGTATTTCATCCTTCCCACTCTTTCAAATCGCCAAGCAAGTATTCAGTAATGCTTTTGAGATTGGCAGGCGGCACTGCCTGCTACATATCTCAGCACTAGGAAGAATCAAGGGAGAGTTTTACAGATTAGATGAAAACTCCCAGAGTTCTTCTGATTCATTTTGAGTGACTCCAATTGATAATGTGCATTATTTTGAATGGCCGAAATACAAAAAAGGATGATATTAGCATTTTCTGAACAATATAAGGAATAATTAATAAGCTACTTGAGTTACCAGATTAGGAGTAGGATAGGGACAAGAAACCAGGAGGAACAGAAATGGCCAAAGGTTTCATTATTTGAAATTCGCCTTCCCTGATTTCTTCTCGCTAGTTGGGCTGTTCATGCTCATTAAACAAGTCCACCAAGTAAATACAGCCAAAGTTTTATCTCTTTCACCAAAGATGAAGCAATCACATGGAGGCAGGATTGTTTTATTTATAGCCAAACAATATATACTTGCATAGGAAGTATACCATAAATATTTTTGATTGAACTGAATTAATTTATTTGTAGTTGTCACCTACTAGGGGATATTGTGATTCAACTTGTCAAACAATACCCAGAGGCTTACAAGCTGCCCTCTTTGACATAGTTTTTGGTCAAGCACATTCCGGAGCTTTATAGATGAGTTTGGCATGCAAATTAGTGAAGCTCTAACAGTAAACATTCCTTGTGAATCTTAGGTTGACTTCAGCAGATAAATGAAAAGTTAGTCAAAACATGTTCAAAAAGGACATCTTTAAAAAATCTAATTCTTTCTTCAGAGACTTGAATTTTTTTTCATACAAGTCTTTGACTTGCTTGGTTAGGGTCACACTAAGGTACTTTATGTCCTTTGTAGCTATTGTGAAGGGTGTTGTTTCCCTAATTTCTTTCTCGGCCATTTTGTCTTTTGTATACAGGAGGGCTACTGATTTTTTTTTTTTGAGTTAATTTTGTATCCAGCCACTTTGCTGAAGGTGTTTATCAGCTCTAGGAGTTCCCTGGTAGAATTTTTGGGTCACTCATGTATACTGTCATATCATGTGTGGATAGTGATACTTTGACTTCTTCCTTTCCTATTTGTACCCCCTTGATCTCCTTTAGTTGTCTTATTGCTCTAGCAAGGACTTCAAGAACTATGTTGAAGAGATATAGAGAGAGTGGGCAGCCTTGCCTTGTTCCTGATTTCAGTGAGATTGCTTTAAGTTTCAGAAAAGCAAAGAGGATGGACATCAGAAGAGGAAGAAAACAGAGAACAGGACAGGAGCCTACCACAGAGGGCCTCTGAAAGACTCTACCCTGTAGGGTATTGAGACAGATAGCCAAACTTTGGGCAGAGTGCAGGGAATCTTATGAAAGAAGTGGGAAATAGTAAGACCTGGAGAGGACAAGAGCTCCACAAAGACAGCAACAGATCCAAAAAGTTGGACACAGGGGTCTTTTCTGAGACTGATACTCCAGCCAAGGACTACTCATGGGGATGGCCTGGAACCCCTGAACAGAGGTAGCCCATGGCAATTCAGTGTTCAAGTGGGTTCCATAGTAATGGGGACAGGAACTGTCTCTGACAGGAACTGATTGGCCTGCTCTTTGATCACCAACCCCTGAGCGGGGAGCAACCTTACCAGGCCACAGAGGAAGACAATGCAGCCACTCCCCATGAGACCTGATAGACTAGGATCAGAGGGAAAGGGAAGAGGACCTCCCTTATCAGTGGACTGGGGGAGGGGTACATGTGGGGAAGAAGGAAGAAGGGTGGGATTGGGAGGGGAGAAGGGAGGGAGCTACAGGGGGGATACAAAGTGAATAAACTGTAATTAATAAAAATAAAAATAAAATTCTAGTCCATAAGTAAACAAAGTCTCTAAGATTCAAAACTGAGTCAGGATGGGCAGGAGTAGAGACAGATAACATCTTTATTAAAGCATTTGCTCATTTGTATTCAGGATGCAGAGGACCTCTGGCTTTTTACCTCCTAATTATTTGAGGACTGTGGGAATCCGTCACAGAAGTTAGGGTTGCAGGATCAAAGCTGGAGTAAAATAACCCTGTTTTTATGAGTTAGGACTCAATTTCCCATGGCAACTGTGCCTTGGAAAAATAATTTTAAATGAATTTCAAGATTTCTATTAAAAACAATTTTTGAACCTCCCAGCTTCAAGTTATTGGCATTTTATCTACTTTATTTCAGCCTCAGCTCATTTGCTCCTCAGATGAACTCTTCTTTGGAACAGGCAAGACAGCCACACAGCTGTATTTATTAAGGTTTTGTTCTAAGCTCACTGACAACAACCAAATCTTTTTTTTCCAAAACTCTAAAGCAAATAGTTAAACTAAAGGGAAACCCATGAGGTGTATATAGATTTGTGTGTGTGTATGTGTGTGCTAATTCTAATAAAAGGCTTATTTCAACTGAAATACACAAGCTGGTCTTTTAACCCTGCACCCAATTAAAGTGTTTACTGATAGTACTTGGCAACTATCAGTTATATCTGACTCTCCTTATCAACCATTCTGTCTTAGGTTATTTAGAAATACATCTTCAAGCACATTGCAAAGATAAAGGTTATGCAAAGCATGAGAATGAAATTAAAAAAAACATTTCCTCAAACTCATTTTATGCTTCTTCTGAACAATATCTACTTTCTAGATACAGTTTAAGAAGGTGAAGGAAAATAGCTGTGCAAATGGATCTTGCATCTCTGCTAAGCAAAATTAGCAAGTCTTAATCATAGTTTTTCAAGGGATACTGTTTCCTCCCAAAATATGATGTTCAAGTGATAGTTTTTTATTAAAGGTTTGATAGAATTTTCTTCTACCTTTATTCCCTAAAACCTCAATATGTTGGCTTAACTTTGACCTTCTGCCTTAAGAGACAGGTTTCTTCTCTCTCTTTTAGACAATGAAATTGAATCCATAGCAGTTACAATGCTTTTTATTTTTCCATACAGCAGTTTTCAAACTAGTATTTCTAAAGTATTTCTAGTATTTCTTCAGCAGAAAACATTATCACTCCGGTCATGGGTTTTTTTCAATGCTCCAGTGTCTAAGCAACAGCTTTCTTCTCTTCCTACCCACTGAAGTGATGACTGTTAATTTTCTCAAGCTGCCTCTGGCTTTCCCCAGGACATTTATTTCACTTAATAGCAGAAATGTTGGAAAGAAAACTTGGTTCACATTGTGAAAATATCACCACTCGGGGTTTTTAAAACCTCACTGGAGTGATCTTACAGCCAGAAAGCAAGACACTAACTAGACTTTTAGTTGTGCACAAAAATACCTAATGTCAAGGTTTCCTTGCAAATCTTTCCTGAAGTGTCTATAACAAGGGAAACTTCCGGGGTTGCTAATTCTGCTGTAGTTTTCGGTAAAGATGCAGCACATGAGCCTGCTGCTTTGTTTCAGGAAGTTGTGGTGAGCGGTTTCTAAGGCAATTTTATGGAAACAGGAGCATTGCAATGACCTTCCCCTGGTCAGCTGCTTCTCCTCATGACACTCTTCAGCTGATTTCTCTTGACAGAGGTCTTGTTTTTGCTTTTGGTTACTTTTTACTATAACTAAATTCCGTTTCAGTCACAATTATTGAAAAAGCCCCTGGTCTCCAGAGATGGCTCCATGACGAAGGGTACTTTCTCCTCTTGCGGGGGACCCAGATTTGGGTCACAGCTCCCATGTAAGCTAGCCGAATACCAGCTGTAACTCCAGCTCCATGAGAGTATATGCTTTCTTCTGTGATGATGTACGAGTGCATATAATCACACACAGACACATACACGGAAATAAAATATTTTAAAACCTTTCCTTATATATAAGGCATTACAATGATTTCCAATATTAATGAAGCACAGATTTAGAATTACTGGCCCTTTGGTCAACATGAGTGAGTGACAAGGAGCTTTTAAGAAACTAAGGAAGATGATCATGGACAAAGAGCAACTTGAAGGGAGAAGTCCGTTTCTTCGTGTTCATTAGAAGAACCTGGCAAGAATATTGACGATAGCCCAAATGTTAGATACAGACATTATTACGTCAGACTCTCGGATGGTGATAGTATACATTTTGTCTTCTTACTTTAACAGTTTTGTCTTACAAAACAGATAACTCCCAGAGGAACAGCACCTGAGGTTGTCTTCTGGCTTGTGCAAGGATGCACACACCAGCCACACCAAAATGTGCACACCCCTACCCGCCATTTTTTGTCTTTAAATTACAAAACTATGAATATGTGATAGTTACTTTTGATGCATCTGAAGAGTGGCAAAAGCATAAAGATATAACTGTACCTATGATGGAAATGTTTATGGAAATGCCTAGAAGTGGAGCAAAGTGAGGGTTGCACAAGTGAGGCTGTGCTTTTCAACACATTATTTCAGTCTCCTTTATCAGCCAGATTACAGCGCACTTCTGGACCGAGGGGCAGGTGCTCTAGACAATTTTTGTTTTACTGGTAAGTTTCCCTTCACAAGGTGGTAGTATAAGGTAGAAAGCCTATTAGAGAACAAGACCAGAACTCAAAATGTAAATGCTGATTTTGGTAGAGATGGAAAATAAATGAAAGGTTAAACGAGGGAACAGAACTAAGGAGAAGTCAATTAAAACTTGGCCAGGTCACCTGGAGGATTTTGTAGCAGCGGAACTTAGACGGGCAAAAGCAATGAAGGTAGGTTCTGTGGTATTTATTTTTAGAATTTAACTTTTTATTTAGGCGTAGGTGTGTGTCCATACAGGTGTGTGCAGTCTTGCCTGTGGAGGCAAGAAGGGGACATCAGAGCCCCTGGAACTGGTGTTACCGGCACTTGTAAGCTACCCAAGATGGGTGCTGAGAGGTGAATTTGGCTCTAGTGCAAGAGCAGCAAGGTTTTTCTAAACTGCCAAGTCATCTCTCCAGCCCCTAAAAAGTGTCTTAAAAGAGGGACACAAACTGGGTCGTAATTCTAAGCCCTTGATACTATCAGAGTATCAAGAAGCATACTTAAGTGAGAGGTGAACATAGGTGGAGCTTAAAAAATTAAATAGTTACTACCACAGAAGAACTATATTGTGAAAAAGTTGTACCTGTAGCGCAAAGCAGAAGGGCACACTTCCAGCTGTAATCAACTCAAAGCTGGCGAGAGAGTGTGCTTTATGAACTATCTGCACACCCCAGAGCATCAACCAACTTTCCAGACCAGACAACCATACTGAATCCTCTACAGTGTAAGTTTCCAGGCAATCAAACTCCTGCAGGAAAAGTCTGCTGGCTTCAGGGATGACTATGGAAGAAATAAAGGCCACCACAGCATGCTCGTGGAAGTTCTACAAGAAACATGGAAAAAATCCACCAGAACTGACAAAGATGATAACAAAATATCCTAACATGAATCCCCCAAATGGATGAATTATTCTCATATGAAAAAGAGACAAAGTAGAACTGTATATTCAGAGAACTGTTGGCACTGAGGAAATAAAGCATGAACTGAAGAGCTGAGAGAAGTGAAATAAATATAATTACAAACTGAAGACAAAAACTCAACATAAGAAAAAAATGAGTAATAGTGTAAGCACAGATGTTAAGGGCCAGAGAAATGTCTCATTGGGTAAGAGCATTTACTGTAAAAGCCTAAAGACCTGAGTTCAAATCCCCTGGACCCTTGCCAACTGCACACACACACACACACACACACACACACACACACACACGGATCTATCACATATATAAAAATGTTGTAGGAAATTGATACGAGAAAATAAAATTAAAACAAAATCATGTTTTTGTTTTAAAATAAGAGGGAAAGTAGAAAAAAAAAGGATAAAACATAAATGTAATATTAGGCCCCCAAGAAGAAATCTAGAAATAATTGACACAAAGTTTATGGGTAAAACGAAATAAAGAATTTGTAAAATTAAGGATTTAAAGTGAAATAATGATTTAGAACATCATATATGAGGCAGTATTGAGCATCAACATGGTCTTCATCCTAGGTGAAAGGACTTCAAACATGAAGGAATGTCCTCCCAGGCAGTGAAAATAGTCAAATGATTTTTAAATACATGAAAAGCTGTATCTCATTTGTGATCTTCGTTGGATTGTAATGACATAAATTTCCACCACTAATTGAAGGGGATGAGAACATTGTGACCAGTGAGTGCTGGAGTGGAGCTACAGGACCCCGAGAGCCAATTTATCCTTTTTACAGCTACTACTACAGCAAAGCTGAATCTCATCTACATAGCTGTATATAGAGACTTGGCATGAGTTATAAAGGAGGGAATGTTTTTTAGCCCCTTGTAGTTTGGTGAGTGATACGTGGGTTGTGTTTCGCCCATGCTCACTAGGCAACCTTTTTCCTTTGTTTTCCTATACAGTGTATTACAATTGTACTTACCACCCATTATCTCCTCTCATTCTCTTCAGTCTCGCTCTGAGCCCTCTCTTCTTTCGATGCAGTCTTCATCCTCATTCATGTCTCTTTTTTTTTTTCCTGAAAAGTTTAATTAGGGTTCCTTGGATGAGCATGGATAATTGGTTGTTTCCTAGGTCACGAACAGTACCAGTGGCCACATCACAGAAAAACATGAGAAGAAAATGTCAGTAGCTCCTCTGAGAGGGATGGGGGTATAAAGGGTGCCTCATCTATCCTTTATGGGATGGTAAAGGGCTCAACCTTGTTCAGGCTTTTTGCAGCCCAGAGCTACTATGTGTTCATGATAGCTAGGTGATATCTGCTGGCAGTGTTTCACAGGTGTTTTCTCCACCTCTCCTGTATTATTCCCTGGGGGTAGAAAGTGTGATACTGATGTCCTATTTGTAGCTATGTACTCAATAGTCAGTTATTCCCAGCACTTAAAACTGCCAAGTTCTGCGCAGCGGCCCTGCCCATAACTTCAACATAAAACTGATACAAGTCTGGCCAGACTACAACATAAAAATATAAATTACAGTTTCTTTTTTTTTTTCCTGTGACACATCTAAGGTCAATTCTGTGAGACTGAATCTTACTTGCTGAGAGGATCTGAACTACGTATTTTTCTTTTCTATTAATGTTTTCTCTTTTCAGTGAAAGCCTGCTCTAGAACATTGCATGCACTAAGGGTTAAACACTCACATATATTTGGCTACTCTAGAGCAGATGCCCCAGACAGTACATCTTAGTTATTTCTGCCACACAGAGGTGATGCTGTGTGTGGAGTGTGTGTGTGTGGTGTTTTAAAGGAAAACTGTATTTATTAATTGTTACATCCATGGAGAATGACATGTAAGGAAGTCTTAAACCAGATTTAAAAAAAAATAGGGCTAACTATTACCAGAAAGCTTGTGTGTCTGTAAATCTATGCGAATTCGAGGGCAGACCTTGGTAACCAAACTTACCCATCACATTCACCTCAGAGACTCCTTTTGACTTTCTAACTCCTGCCAATAATTTTTAAAACAAACAAGCAAACAAATATTAAAACAACTTCATTTAACCTAGTGATACGCTTTTATGTCCTCCATATCTTATTATATTAGCCTAACTTTCATGATAAAAAAAAAACTGAATTTCAATTATTTTGAGTAACTTTCTACATGTAACATGTTTGATAGGACAGTCCGTTTCTTGTCATTCTAAGTCTGGCTTTTTTGTATTTTAACCTTTTTCCTTGTTTCTAACTTACATGACTGCATATGTTTATGAGATACAATGTGATATGTGTGTTTTACACACACACACACACACACACACACACACACACGCATGCACATACAATTTGCAATGATCAAATCAGGATCCTCAGTACACCCACCATCTCTAACATTTATCACATCTTCGTGGTAGGAATATTAAAAAGCCTTTCTTCTGAGTAGTTTAACATATACAATGAACTATTGCCAACTTTAAATCTAGCTTTCTTTTGGCCAAATTTCACTTACCAAAATGTAATATGTCATTACTTATCACATCTGTCTGTTCCAAAGATTACTACTGACACAACATAAAGGGTAAGCTAAAAATAAAGTAGATGTATGGCTTCATCCGTCACCAAGCCTGCCTCACTGGAACTATTTTAAGTGTGAGCCTCCACTCTGAAGGATCTTTTGACCTCAGAGAGTGAGAAGTCATAGAGTTCAAACTGTGGGTGGTGGTGATTCATCCAGATGTAGTAATCCACGTAGCTAGTAATTCATTTGTATTCTTATGACCGCTTTCACAAAAAAAGAACAACTTGTCAAGCTAGAGTTATTTCTCTGTAAGAGAAATGGAAAAAAAACCAAGTTTCTTAAGGTACACATCTCTAAGTCTTTGACTTGTTGGCCAGGATGAAAAGATGTTTTTCAATGTTTCATTAATAATCAACACTCTAAAAATATTTTAATATCCCAACGATAGTGTACCATGTTATGACTATGACCCTTTTTAGGTCAAATGTGCTCCAGGGCAGGCCCCAAGAATATTTGGACTAATGGGTTAAAGTGAGAGAGAGGAGGGGCCATGAAGTTGGGTGGGTGGGGAGGACGGGGTGGATCCGGGAAGAACTGGCCAAATACACTATACGAAATTCTCATATAATTAATAAAAAAAATGTTATTTAATGTAAAGGAAGAAAATGTTATTTAAGGGAGAAAAGGCAGTAGTGAAGGTATGAATATGATAAAACATGCAATACATATGTTAAATACAATGATGAGACTTACTGTTTTATACAACTAATATACACTAATTAAAAATGAAAAATAAATCATTTTTAGTTTCTTTGGAGTCATATGAGAAATCTAAGGAGGAGGTCTGGTCTGTTTTCAGCCCCAAATTAAATTAATTGACATAATACTTATAAATAACTCAAGACTCATATGAGGCAGCAACAGTTCCTTTTTGTGTTACAACTCTGAAGTGTTGAAAGCTTACATTAAGGCCCCCAAATGGGACAACTTTGCTGAGTCACTAATAAACGTCACCCTTTTGACTCATAAGAAGATAAAAGATTTGACAAAAATTATTTAAAAGTTTGCCTTCCTGAGCCCACATTCTTGTCATGGAACTAAATCCCAACTTCATGACAGTTCTGGAAGACTATTTCTGACCACCAGATCATTGTCAATGACTTCAAGTCACACAGTCATTGGTGAGGAAAGGGGACTTCCCTTCTAACGAAGAGCAATGAAGTTATCAACCTCAGGCTTCCCTTGATAGCCATGCACTGTGACCCTTCCTCTTCTGAGAACTCAGGATTTCAGACAGGTTGGTGAACTTGGAAGAGACTCAGAGATCATAAATCCCATGGTCTTCCTTGGTCACCTGAAAAGCAGTTCTGGACTGGGAACAACAGCTTTGTATACAATTAGCAGCGATTTCTCCCTCCCTCCCCACTCTCTCTTTAAACTGAAGTGAAAAAAAGTTTCTTTTTTTCAGCACTTTCTCAACAGCATGGCAAAACTAACCTTTATAGATAACACAAAATAGTTTTTCATGGATTTATTAATTTACCCAATGAATAATATTCAAAGCCAGTTTGTGCAAGTTTCTTTTTTCTTTTCTTTTCCTTTACTTTTCCCCATTAGTTTATTTATTTAATTGATTTACAGCCTAATTGAAGCCCTCTTCCTCCTCTCCACCAGTCCCACCTTCAGGCCCTCTCCTCCCAATTTCTCACCCCTTTATCCTTAGAGAAAGGGAGGACCACCATGGGGAAAAATCCTACCCTGGCACCTGATGTCGCAGTAGAACTAAGCACATCCTCTCCCACCCAGGCCAAACAAGGCAGCCCAGCTAGGGGAAGAGAATCCAAAGATAGGCAACAAAGTCAGAGATAGCCCCAATTCACGTTGTTAGGGGACCCACATGAAGAACAAGCTGCACATCTGCTACCTATATGAAGGGGGCCTACGTCCAGCCCATGCATGTTCTTTGATTGGTGATTCAATGTCTGGGAGCCCCCATGGACCCAGGTTAGTTTACTCTGTAGGTTTTCTGTGGTATCCTTGACTGCTCCAGCTCCCTCACACCTTCCTCACCATCCCCCACTCTTTCACAAACTCCCCTAGCTTGGCCTATTGTTTGGTTGTGGGTCTCTGCATCTGTTTCCAGCAGCTGCCGGATGAAGCCTCTCAGAAGACAGTTATGCTAGGCTCCTGTCTGAAAACATAAGCAGAGAATAATTTATAGTGTCAGTGGTTGGCTCTCTCCCATGGGAATGTCAAACCAATGACTGGTCCAACTTGAGACCCACCCCATGAAAGAGAACAAGTTTCTATCCTAGCTACTATCTATATAGCAAGAAACACACTGGTAGTTTCTGCCTTCTGAGATCTTAGTTTACTGACTTTACAAACAAACAAGAAAAGCAACTGTGATGATATGATATGTGTTTATGGTAGATGAACAGGAGCAAATTAGAAGAAATATTTGTAGAAGGAAGAAAGAAAATATTTCTAATCTAGATTTGTTCATCAAGGAAAGCCTTCTGGGGAAGGTAATACTCAATATGTAATCTGAATGTGCCATAAAAAGTTCATGAAAATGAAGAGGTAAAAAGAAAGAGTGTCCTAAGACAACCCTCAAAACTCAGAAGGAATTAATACAAGGCAGAACTGATGAAATAAAACTTATCCCATCCAGTGGATCCCAGGTGGTCTAGGGCAGAATGGTGAAGCAGGAAGCTGGAGAAATAGTCAAAGGGCAGATTATACAAGCATTATTAAAAGCAGTCGTAAGGAGTTTAGACTTTTGTGTAAGAGTTTTGGAACGCAATAAGGAATGTTAGCATCTGGGAAAGATTACTGTGGTTACGTTAATGTGCAGGAAATGGATTGGGAGAGATGGGATTTATGGCAAGAAAGTCAGGGAGAGACCATTCAGACATCTAGACAAGCAACGGGCAGTCTGAACTAAACTACATCTCAGAAGTATTTGTACAGCTGAAGCACAGGACGTTGGCTACACCCAGGCAAACAGAAATACATCCTTCTACATCCCCTTTGCCCTGCTGCCTGAAAATCTGAGGGATCACAAACCAAGCTCCCAGAGTATAGCCCCAAACTTGCAACAATGCTAAATTAAAGGCTTGAGGATTTAAAAATGAAGGCTATCGGCAGTCTCTCCTCTCACAAGTGTTCAGTTATTTATTGAGAATTCAGTACATCTCAAGCTTCAGTCTAGACCCTGAGCATCAAAATAGAACAGAGTGTCTATGCTTAAAGGTTCCTATTTTGTAACATGTGATAGTCATGTAAACTTATAAGTGTAAAGAAATACCAAAAGTATACAAAAGGGTATTAGCCCACCAAGGAAGTCACTGAAGACTTTGTGGATGACTTCAACAAGAGTTTCTAAGCCTCGTTTAGGAAAACTGAGCAGGACTATGTCATTTAGCGGAGATGGGAGGAAAAACAGAAGCAATATGCATATAGGCAGTGATACGGTTTCTGACTGGGGGATAGTGTCCATATTGTAAAAGTGAATCCAGAAATGAATTGGCTAAACACTATGTGGTCAAGGTCAACAGGTTTATGGGTATGGCCTGGTGGGTGTGTTTGATTTTAGCTATTAAACAGAAATGGAAGATTGAAACAGCAAAACAAAAGTCTAGTAGAATCCATTTATGATTTAGATACCGATACACAGAGGATAAGGTTTGAGGGAAGTTATCGGAGTGCAAGGTGCAAGTCAAGAGGCTTTTGAATTATGTAAAAAGTGTCGTGATAGAAGTCTGCCTATGGGTGGTGATGATAGCCCTCCAGAGCAAAATACAGGGAGCTTTATAGAAGAAAACATTGGAAGAATATGCTAAAAAAACAGGATTAGAGTTCATAAAGGAGCAGGGGAAAGTAAAAATAGTTTCTTATTGGACTGACTAGTGAGATCTAAGAGCTGAAACGGAGATTGCTGGAGACAATCACTTTGCACTCAGAATTATAGTTATATGTCCAGTTAATATATAACTGAGGCTCAGATACATATGCCTGTGAGTCCAAATCATCAAGAAATGTCAAGTTCCTTAGTAACAATTGGACTTGTTACTTGTTTATTAAACAATAAATTGATCTAATAAATTGATAAAAAATGTGTTGCTCAAAACCACAGGTAGTAGTTTTAGGGTGCATAAGTATATAACAGGAAGACATATAAAAGAACATTAACACACAATAGATGAGAGAAGAAGGAATCTACTACTAAACAGGAGAAATCATGTGACTGAAGTTCTAGGTTATATCCATACATGGTCCTTGGTGGAGTGTCAGTCTCAGAAAAGATCCCTGTGCCCAGATATATTTGGTCCTTGTGGAGTTCCTGTCCTCTCCAGGTCATAATGACTCCCCCTTCTTTCATATGATTCCCTGTACTCTGCCAAAGGTTTGGTTATAAGTCTTAGTATCTGCTTTGATACACTGCTAGGTAGAGTCTTTCAGAGGCCCTCTGTGGTAGGCTCCTGTCCTATTACTTGTTTTCTCCTACATCCCATGTCCATCCCATTTATCTTTCATAACATATCTCTTGCATCTTTAACCATGAGTACAATTGCAATGCTCTGCCATCCCTTTGAAAAGAGACCTCAGAGAGTTTCAAATCATTAAGGAATTTACACTTCAAAGCAGGAAATAGTAAACATTTCCCAAGCATGTCTTGTTTGTGCAGGCTTATCATAAGGTTGCATAAAGAAATAGAAAAACAAAAGATAAATTATCTAGAGACATCGGAAGAAGAATTCAGAAAATCCAATTATCCAACACATGAAAAATTCTGCTTAGAATTTCTATTTTCATGTAAGAGTAACAGGTGTATTTTAGAACAGTAGAAACTAGGGGAAGTCGGTTTTATCCTCCCTTTTCTATTTCCCCAAAGATCAAGTAAATACTATTAAATAACAGAAGAGTGAGAATAGGTTTTCATATTCTTCATTCACTTGAAAGCATGCTGAAAACAAACATAAATGGATGAAAAGTATTTATTGAACACAATGTTTTATCTCGAGCCTAAGAATATTCAATCACAACCCTTTCCAGACACAAGTTTCCATGACTGCAAACTCTATAGCTATACCACTTCAGACACGCCAGATCTGCTACAACGGTATATTCCTACCCTACCATGTAAATATTTGTAAGGATCACAAGACAAACATGAAGAAGTATAAATTTTCATATGAATCCCCCCCCAACTGATGTAAGATGATGACTCTGTGAAGATGTGATTCTGATGTATGTCCTTGCAACAGCAGAGGAGAGAAAATACTGCTGTGTCCGTAAGGTAAGGGAGCATGCCCTGTGATGCTGTGGTAAGGGAACACAGCCTCATGAGGGTGGAGTCAGACATTATCACAACCTCGAGCATGACTGGTACAGATGGGGTAGGAGAATTTAACCTGGGAGGCTGTGGGAAAGAAACACTTGGGGTCTTCCTGGCTTTACTTTCTTGGGCATATTTTCTTTTACTATTCACAACCTTGCTTTCACAGACCATTCATTTTTGATATACTCCTCTTACACACATATTCCATCCCTCCAAATTTTCCAGGTGTACAGAGCTTTTGTTCTTCCTCTTAGTTCCAAAGACATCTAAAATTGATGAGAATGGTAGTTTCCTGGGAAGGATTTAAAAAAGGATAGTCAGCAGGAGCGTAAGGCAGGACCATGGTGGCAAAGAGGAAGATGATGTGAGGCAGATGGGCCTGATGCTCAGTTCGGCTGAGAACTTGGGTTAAACCCAACTCATAAGTACCAGATTCAAATGTTAGGAAACTGAATAACATCCAACCCCATCCCAGCTGAGAACTTCTCCCATGACAGCCAATTCCACTTACTTGGTGTCCAAGTCAAAAGGAAGCCCTCCAGGGGAGTTACAGTGCCTCTAGAAGGTGTTGGCATGCAAGAGATGAAAATATATGGGCTCAGGCACCACCCACAATATTTCTCACTCCCATTCTGCACATAACAGAATGTACATTCTGTGCTTTATGCACATACCATTTCCTCAGCTCAAGAAACTAACCTCTCCCATTCTTTCATATTTCCTGCTGTTTGGGCTTATTTTTAAAGTTTACCTGTTTTTGAAAAATCACATCCAAATGCATGTACTTTTACAAAATCAGGTCAAGATCATTTAATAGTTTTGATCTATAGTGACTAGCATAATTGCTAACATTCACAGAATACCTAATAAATATACAAGTACTTTGAAACTAGATACATCTCAGGTCTTTTCTGTGCTGTGGAGAAGCTATGTGGTATCTTTGAAATAAAAAACACAGGAGCTAATAGAGGATTCAAATGGTCTGTATCTCAAGCTCAAGCTATGAAACACTCTTCCCCCAAGGCATAGAAAGTGTAGAAAACCCTAGATATTTCAGTATGTAGAGCTATGGAGACAGCCCAATAGTCGAGCTTGTTGTACAAACATGACAAACTGAGTTTGCATCTCTAAACCTACATAAAAGTCTGGCATGATGGTTCACATTGGTAACCCCAATGTTAAGGAGACAGAAACAAAGATGGGGTGATGCTGGGGTGTCCCTGGGCAGTCAGCCTCACAAGAACCGTCAGCTACAGATTCAGTGAGAATCTCTACCTCACAAACAAAACCATCATACAGTACAGGATAGACAAACTACAATGCAGAGACTCCAAGAAGATAAGTCCAATGGGCATTGTAGGTTTTCTGTAGACCCACTAGTTAGGGGAGTGGGGAATATCTCTGATATGGACTATGTTGCCTACTTTTTGATCACTTCTCTCTGAAGAAACTACTCTACCAGGCTAGAGGGGAGGAAGACAAACTCAATCCTCATGTGAATAGATGACCTGGGGTTTCTGGATAGGGGTGTTCCCCTATTCTGAGAAATAGGGGAGAGAGAATGTGGAAGAGAGGGTGGGACTGGGAGGAAAGGAGGGAAAGACCTACGACCCAAATGTAAATTGAATAAATTAATTTTTAAAATACCACATATGTTACTAAAGAATACACTATAAAAGAAGTATCCAGAAAATCAGCAAGATAGACAAACCCTTAGCCAAACTAACTAAAAGGCAGAGACTTTATCCAAATCAGTAAAATCAGAAATGAAAAGGGGGATATAACTACAGACACTGAGGAAATTCAAACAATCATTAGGTCATACTACAAAAGCCTATATGCCACAAAATTTGAAAATTTAAATAAAATGGACAATTTTCTTGATAGATTCCATCTTCCAACATTAAGTCAAGATCAGGTAGAACGACTGAATAGCCCTAAATCCCCAAGGAAATTGAAGCAGTCATCAAGAGTCTCCCCTCCAAGAAAAGCCCTGGGCCAGATGGATTCAGCGGGGAATTGTACCAGACCTTCAAAGAAGTGTTAACACCAATACTCCTCAAATTATTCCACAAAATAGAAACAGAAGGTATATTACCAAACTCATTCTATGAAGCCATAGTCATCTTGATACCTAAACCACACAAAGACCCAACAAAAAAGAGAACTTCAAACCTATCTCTCTTTTGAACATTGATGCAAAATTACTCAATAAAATACTGGCAAACCGAATCCAAGATCACATGAAAGATATCATCCACCATGACCAAGTAGGCTTCAACCCAGGCATGCAAGGTTGGTTCAATATATGGAAATCCATCAAGGTAATCCACCACATAAACAAATTGAAGGAGAAAAACCACATGATCATCTCATTAGATGCCAAAAAAAAAAATTGACAAAATCCAATGCCTACTCATGTTTAAAATCTTGGAGAGATCAGGGATAAAAGCCTCTTACCTAATCATAGTAAAGGCAATATACAGCAAGCCTATAGCCAACATCAAACTCAATGGAGAAAAACTCAAACCAATCCCACTGAAATCAGGAACAAGACTAGGCTGCCCACTCTCTCTATATCTCTTTAATATAACACTTGAAGTCCTTGCTAGAGCAATAAGACAACTAAAGGAGATCAAGGGAATAAAAATTGGAATGGAAGAGGTCAAAGTTTCACTATTTACAGATGATATGATAGTATATATGAGTGACCCCCAAAATTCAACCAGAGAACTCCTTCACCTGATAAACACCTTCAGCAAAGTGGCTGGATACAAAATTAACTAAAAAAAAAATCAGAAGCCCTCCTGTATACCAAAGACAAAAGGGCTGAGAAAGAAATTAGGGAAACAATACCCTTTACAATAGCCACTAATAACATAAAGTACCTTGGAGTGACTCTAACCAAGCAAGTAAAAGACCTGTATGAGAAAAACTTCAAGTCTCTGAAGAAAGAAATTGAAGAAGATATCAGAAGATGGAAAGATCCCCCGTGCTCATGGATTGGTAGGATTAGCAAAGTGAAAATGGCTATTCTGCCAAAAGCAATCTACATATTCAATGCAATTCCCATCAAAATACGAACACAATTCTTTATAGACCTTGAGAGAAAAATTCTAAACTTCATATGGAGAAACAAAAAAAAAAAAAAAAAACAAAAAAAAACAAAAAACTGAGAATTTCCAAAATGATCTTGAATAACAACAGATTATCTGGAGGCATCTCCATCCCTGATCTCAAGCTGTACTACAGAGCAATAGTAATAAAAACTGCATGGTATTGGCATAAAAACAGAATAGTGGATCAATAGAACCAAACAGAAGACCCAGAAATAAACCCACACACCTATGGATACTTGATTTTTGACAAAGAAGCTAAAACCATACAATGGAAAAAAGACAGCATCTTCAACAAATGGTGCTGGTCCAACTGGATGTCTACATGCAGAAAAATGAAATAGATCCATATTTTCACCCTGCACAAAACTAAAGTTCAAGTGGGTCAAAGACTACAACATAAAACCAGACACACTAAATCTGTTAGAAGAAAAAGTGGGGAAGAACTAGAACTCATTGGCACAGGTGACAACTTCATGAACAGAAAACCAACAGCACAGGCTCTAAGATCAACAGTCAATAAATGGGACCTCATGAAACTGAAAAGCTTCTGTAAAGCAAAAGATACCGTTGCCAGAAAAAAAACGACAGCCTACAGACTGGGAAAGGATCTTCATCAACCCTATATCTGTCAGAGGGCTAATATCCAGAATAGATAAAGAACTCAAGAAGTTAAACCGCAACAAGTGAAGTAATCCAATTAAAAAATGTGATACAGAGCTAAACAAAGAATTCTTTGTAGAGGAATATAGAATGGCAGAGAAACACTTAAAGAAATGCTCAGTGTCCTTAGCCATCAGAGAGATGCAAATCAAAACAACTCTGAGATTTCACCTGACACCCATCAGAATGGCTAAGATAAAAAACTCAAGTGACAACACATGTTGGAGAGGATGCTGGATGTTCCACTGCTGGTGGGAATGCAAACTTGTACAACCACTTTGGAAATCAATCTGGCACTTTCTCAGACAATTAGGAATAGTGCTACCACAAGATCCAGCTATACCACTGCTAGGCATATATCCAAAAGATGTTCAAGTACACAACAAGGACATTTGCTCAACCATGTTTGTAGCAGCTTTATTCATAATAGCCAGAACCTGGAAACAACCCAGATGCTCCTCAGTTGAGGAATGGATACAGAAATTGTGGTACATTTACACAATGGAGTACTACTCAGCAATTAAACACGAAGAAGTCATGAAATTTGCAGTCAAATGGTGGGACCTAGAAATGATCATCCTGAGTGAGGTATCCCAAAAGCAGAAAGACACACATGGTATATACTCACTTATATAGACCTATAAGATAGGATAAACATACTGAAATCTATACACCTAAAGAAGATAAACAAGAAAGAGGACCCGGGGTAAGATGATCAATCCTCACTTAGAAAGACAAATGGGATGGACATTGGATGTAGGAGAAAACAAGTAATAGGACAGGAGCCTACCACAGAGGGCCTCTGAAAGACTCTACCTAGCAGTGTATCAAAGCAGATAGTAAGACTCATAACCAAATCTTTGGCAGAGTGCAGGGAATCATAAGAAAGAAGGAGGAGTTAATATGACCTGGAGAGGACAGGAGCTCCACAAGGACCAAATATATCTGGGCACAGAAGTCTTTTATGGGTCTGTTTTTCTAACCAAGGACCATGTATGGATGTAACCTAGAACCCATGTTCGGATGTAACCCATGGTAGCTCAGTATACAAGTGGGTTACCCTAATAAAGGGAACAGGGACTGTTTCTGACATGAACTCAATGGTGGGCTTTTTGACACACAAACACACACCCCGCCCGAGGAAGGAGCAGCCCTGCTAAGCCACAGAGGAGGACTTTGCAGCCTGAGGACTGATGATACCTGATAAATCAGGGTCAGATGAAAGGGGAGGAGGTCCTTCCCTATCAGTGGACTTGGAAAGGGGCAGGGAGATGATGAGGGAGAGAGAGTGAGATTGGGAGGGAATGAGGGAGTGGGATACAGCAGGGATACAAATTTAACAAACTGTAACTAATATTAAAAAATAATAACAAAAATATTGTGGAAAAAAAAGAAATATCCAAAGACATATATCTACAAAGTAGAAAATGAATGATATCAGAAAGTAATATTTAAAAAAGGATGAGCACAATATTAGCAAACCATTTTAAAAAAACTAGTTATGTATTTACTCTATAAAAATAAATATACGAATAATAAGGTTGGTCAGATTAGTCAGCACTAAAATATATGACAAGATAGTTTAAATGGACAGGGATGAGATGATACCATAGGTAGATATTTCTGTGTGTGTCAACTTGACCTAGACACGGGTCATCTGGGAAGTAAGAACTTCAAATGCGAAATATCTCCACGAGATTGGCCAGTAGCAAGTCTGTAGGGATTTTTTTTTTATTATCATTACTGGCTGATGTGAAAGAGCCCAGCTCACTCTGGTGGTACCATCCCTGGAGAGATGGACTTAGGTTGTTTTAAAAAAGGAGGTTGAATGAGGATTATGAAGCAAGCCAGAAAACAACATGCCTCCATGGCTTTTGCTTCAGTTCCTGCCTTGAGTTCCTGCTCAGTTTTCTTTTCATGATGGACTGCAACTGTAACTGAAATAAATCTTTTCCTATACAATTTGCTTTTGGTTATGGTGTTTGCCAAAGCGACAGAAAATCAATAAGGACAGGATGGTTATAATATTTAATATTCAGAAGCTATATTATCTGGAGGAAGAAAGTAGAAAAATAACATCTAAACTTTGTTTCATGTGCAGGTTAGGAGGGGAGGAAAAAATAAATACAATGTAGGTATGAGGAAGAATAAATGAAGTCAATAAAACAAAAAAAAATAATAGCTAACAGTTGATTATAAAGCACCATAGCACTTACATGTGTTAAGGACTGTACCTCGTATTTTATTTTTTCTAGCAAACCAATAAAATTCTGTTTTATAGATGAGAAAAGCAAAATATAGAGAAGGAAGTCAAGAAACCTTTTAACATCCTAAACTAGTAAATGACTGCGACCAGTTGAAATAAGCACCAAAATTCTCACTGTTAGCTATTGTATCATCCAGCAGCTTCTAGAAGTAAATCCAAAGATATGTAACCACAGTAAACATAGGTGTGTTAAGCTCACAGGTAAATACTCACAGATTCTCAGGGGCTGGGGAGGTAGCGCAGTGGTAAAGAGAACATGATGCTCCCCCACAGGACCTGAGTTCACTTCCAAGCTCCTACGTTAGGCAGCTCACAACCACCTCGGCATCTACACACATGTGATTTAGCACATACATAAATTCAGGCATGCATACACAGTGAACAAATAAATCTTCAAAAATGGATTCTGATGGACTTAAAAAAATACATTCTCGGAACATATATTTTAAAAGTCTGGGGGAAAATGGTCAATGACCTCAAATACTCAATATTTGTAAAGTTCATAGGCAAATCTACGGAAAGGTTGTTGAGAGAGAGAGAGAGAGAGAGAGAGAGGGAGAGAGAGAATGTAAATCAAAGTGACTTGTGAACAAAAGAAACTTCAGACAAGTTGTTAAAACATAAGAATTTTGACAACTTTGTTCACTGGATAGAAGCTGAATACACTGAAATGATTGTCATCACTCCTCTACATTAGTAAAATAATTTGAAATATATTTAAATACATACACTTTTTTAAAAATATACATTCTCTCACATAATATATTCTAACTGTGGTTTTTCTCAGCCCTCTACTCCTCCTTGCTCTTCCCCATCTTTCCTCTCAACTAGATCTACCCCCTTTGTGTCTCTCATTAAAAAACAGGCCACTAAAAGATAATCATATAATAAATCCAATATAATGAGATAAAACAAAACAAACACATCAGAATAGGACAAAGCAAACTGAAGGAATAGAGCCCAAGAAAAGGCATGAGAAACTGAGGCTCACTCATTTGCACACTGAGGACTTACACACACCCACACACACACACACACACACTAAACTAGGAATCATAATATATACTCAAAGGAGCTTTAGAGTAAAAAGAGTGAAGAAAAATATATACAAATAAAATATGATAAGATTTAGAAAGGAAAATCTCTGACATACCATTATGAGACAAGGAACTTCCAAAGATGCTGTGAGGCCATTTCCTATTGGCCTTCTTCTACTGGGCATGCAGCCTGCCCTTAAGAGTAGGATTTCTCCAGGGAGACTTGCCTTAGAAGAAACTGAGTTTTCGTTTGCAAGTAGTTGTCAATTGAAGATTACTTCTGGTTTAAGGGTGTGCTCATGTGTGTACTTCTTTGAGCTTTAGCATCCCATCTGGATGCAGGCCCGGTGCATGCTGCTTTAGTGTCCGTGAGTTCATAGGAGCGATGGTCATGTTGATTTAGAGGGTCTTGTTTCCTTGGTTTCCTCCATCATCTCTGGCTTTTAAAACCCCTGTGCCTCCTCTTCCACAGACTTTTCTAAGCCCAGAGAGAAGGGGTTGGGTGGAGATACCTGTTTCTGGTTTACTGTTTCAAGGTCTCTCATTCTCTGCATAATGCCTGCCTAGGGATCTCAGTATTTGGTCCCATTTGCTGTAGAGGGAAGCTTTTCTGATGATGGCTGAGTAAGGCCTGATCTATGAGCACAGCAAAACGTCAGTAGGAGTCATTTTATTGCTACTTAAAAAGAAAAAAGAAAGACATTAGTATTAGTTTTACCCTAGATTCCTTGGCTACCTAGTCTCAGGTACTTGGTCTCCCAAGCACTATCAGTTATGTGTTCTATCTCATGCAATAGGCCTAAAATCAAATCAGAATTAGCTTTGTGCCACCACTGAACTACCACATTGTGCAGGCAGAACATCATTACATGGTTTGGGGCTGGGGTTTGTGTTTACAGTCCTCCTTTGGTAGCATACTGTACCTTCATACCAAAGAAGCTAGCACCATACGCGTGAGCCTCTGTGTAGGCAACAGCTCAAATTGTCCACGGTCATTGAGTTGTGTAGGTGTTATCCTCAGCACAGGGGACTTGCGGTCAGTTTGGGAAGAGCAACCTATAGTCTTGGCAATAGCCCAGGTCGTTTGGGGACTCTCATGGAACCCTTCTAGCCAGCAACACAATTAGATAGAACCCAATCCTGGTACTAGAAGCTTCATTTGGTGAGGAGAGAAAGCCATATGGGGCTCTTCCTCCCCTATTATTTGGTGTTTTCATTTAGATCACCTCCACATAAACACACATTGTAGGAAACCTCTAATGTATTAGTTTTCCATACTACTACTCAAATGACCCTTAATTTTAGCCGTCCCTCCCCATACTTCATCCCTCATCCCACTCTTCCCTCCCCCTCTCCACATAATACTCCCATTCCAGTCCCCTCACATGCCATCCACAACTGTCTGTTCTATTTCCCTTCCCTAGAGAGATCTGCCAGCCCTCATTTCACCCACTCTTTTATTTCATACCTGAACTCTATGGCTCCGCGGATTATAGAGTGGTTATTGGTTACTTAACAACTAATATCCACACACAAAAAGTGAATACACGTCATATTTGTCTTTCTGGGTCTGGGCTACCTCACTCAGGATGATTATTTTTCTGGCTCCATTCATCATTCGTTTACCTGTGAATTTAATGATTTCTCCTCCTCCTCCTCCTCCTCCTCCTCCTCCTCCTCCTCCTCCTCCTCCTCCTCCTCCTCCTCCTCCTTCTTCTTCTTCTTCTTCTTCTTCTTCTTCTTCTTCGTAAATTGCTGAATGAAGAACATCTAGGTAGTTTCTGTATTTCTGGCCCTTATGAATAGAGCAGCAATGAACTTGGCCAGCAAGCATCTTTGTGGTAGGATGAAGCACCCTTTGGGTAATGCCCAACAGTAATATAGCTGAATCTTGAGATCCACAAACTTCTGAAGAACTGCCACAGTGATTTTCACAGTGGCTGTAAAAGTTTGAACTCCCACCAGCAATGGATGAGTTTTTCCCTTATACCACATCCTAACCAGCATGAGCTGTCATTTGTTTTGATTTGCATTTCCCTGACGATTAAGGATCTTGCACTTTCTTTAAATGTTTCTCAACAATTTGAGTTTCTTTTTTTTTTTTTTTTGACAATTCTTTTTAGAAATGTACTCCATTTTTTAAATTGGGTTGTTTTCTTGATATCTAGTTTTTGGGTTTTTTTTTTTTTAGTTTTATTTTTTTTTTAGTCATATATATATATATATATATATATATATATGCATGTAAGTGTATTAGCCTTCTATTGTGTGTGGTATAAAAAAACTTTTCTCATTCTGTAGCCTGCTACTCTGTCTAATGGTGGTTGTCTTTTGCTATACAGAAGTGTTTCAGTTTCATGAGGTCCCATTTATTGATTGTTGATCTTAGTGCCTGTGGCAACAGTGTTCTGTTCAGAAAGTTTTATTCTGTGCCAAGGAGTTCAAGGCTATTCCCCACCCTCTCTTCTATCAGGTTCAGTGTATCTGGTTCTATGTTGAAATCTTTGATCCACTTTGAGGTGAATTTAATGCATGGTGATATGCACCTATTTGCATTCTTCTACATGCAAACCATCCAGTTTAACCAGCACATTTGCTAAGGAGTACTTTTTTCCCAAATGTATGTTTCTGGCTTCTTTATCGAAAACCCATAGATATGTGGATTTACGTATGTGTCTTCAGATTAATTCCATTGATGAGTATGTCTGCATTTGTGCTTATATGATGCTGGTTTTTATTGCTAGAGCTCTCCGTAACAACTTGAAGCTGTGGCCGGAAGTACCTCCAGCAGGTCTTTTGTTATTCTGGTTTGTTTTTAGCTATCCTGTTTGGTTTTCATTGTTGTTATTGTTGTTTGTTTGTGTTTTATTTTTGTTTTGGGTTTTGGTGAGTGTGTGTGTGTGTTTCCATATGAAGCTGAAATTTGTCCTTTCAAGATCTGTGAGGAACTGTGTTGGAATTTTGATGAGAATTACATTGAATCTGTAAATAGCTTTTAGTATGGTGGCCATTTTTACTGTTAATCCTACTGATCTATGAGCATGAGAGGTTTTTTTTTTTTTTCATCTTCTGATATCTTCTTCAGTTTCTTCTTTCAGTGTCTTAAAGTTTTTAATTATACAAGTCTTTCAGTTGCTTAGAATTACTCCAAGACATTTTATATTATTTGAGGCTATTATGAAAAATGTTGTTTCCTTGAATTCTTTCTGTCTTTTTGTCATTGTATATTGGAGAGTTTCTGAATTCTTTGAGTTAATTTTCTATCCAGCTACCCTGCTGAAAGTGTTAATCACCTTTAAGAGTTTCCTAGTGGAAATTACAGGGTCACTCTCATATATTATCATATCATCTGCAAACAACGTTACTTTGACTTCTTCCTTTCCAAATTATATCCCTTTGATCTCTTTCAGTTGTTTTACTGCTTTAGCTAAGACTTCAAGTACTATATTGAATAGGTGTGGAGAAAATGGACAATCCTTGTCTTGTTCCTGATTTTAGAGGAATTGCTTTGAGATTCTCTCCATTTAAGTTGACATAAACTGCCTTTTATGTTCCTTTTATCCCCATTCTTTCCAGGACTTTTATCATAAAGGGTGTTAGATTTTGTCAAAGATGTTTTCTACATCTCATAAGATGATCATGTGAGTTTTTTTTTCTTTCAGTTTGTTTTTATGGTGAATTGTATTTATTGATTTTTGTATATTGAACCATTCCTTAATCTCCTGGATAAAGCCTACATGATAATAGTTGATGATCTTTTTGATCTACTATTGGATTTGGTTTGAAAGTATCTTATTAGGTATTTTTGCATCGATGCTTATAAGGGAGATTAGTTTATTAAAGTATTTCTTTGTTGAGGCTTTATATAGGTTGAGTATTACAGTAACTGTGACCTTAAAAAATGAATTGGAAAATGCTCCTTCTGTTTCTATTTTGTGGAATAATTTGAGAAGTATTGGCATTAATTCTTCTTTAAAACTCTGTGTTAAAATCATTTGGCCCTGTTTTTTTGTTTTTGTTTTTGTTTTGTGCTGGTAGGTTTTAATGACTGTTTCTATTGTACTAGGGACTATAGGTATGTTTAAATTGCTTATCTGATCTTGATTTAATTTTACTACATGGTGAATATCAAGTAAATTATTCATTCCTGTTTGATTCTCTAATTTGGTGAAATACGGGTGTTGTTACTGTTGTGTTTTCCAAGTGTATCCTATGACTCTCTGAATTTCCTTGGTGTCTACTATTATGCTTGCCTTTTCATCTCTAACTTTGTTAACTTGAGTATTCTCTCTCTGCCTTTAAGTTAATTTGGATAAGGGTTTGCCAATCTTATTGATTTTCTGAGAGAACTGCCCCTTTGTTTCATTGATTCTTGTATTTAAAAATTCATTGTCTTTTGTTTGATGGTTTCTAGTTTATTGATTTCAGCCTAAGTTTTATTATTTCTTGCTGTCTACTCCTTTGGGTGTGATTTCTTTTTTTCCCCCTGTAACTCTCACGTGTTCTAATAACTTACTAGTATAATAGTCTCCCTATATTTTTTATTTAGACACTTAATGCTATGAACTTGCCCCGTAGAACTGCTTTTGTTGTGTTCTATATGTTTGGTATGCTGTATATTTATTTTTATTCAATTCCAGAAAGTTTTAATTTCTTTTTAAATTTCTGACTGACTAATTTTTCATTCACTACTTACAGAATTAGGCTGAATCAAATCTCAGGAGTCTGATGTCAGGTGCTTTATTGCCAACACATTTAAATACAATACATTTTGGGGAAAAGTTTCCTGGTGTAATACAATCCCCAGTGCTCACAGAGACAAAATTATATATTAAAACAACTTAGAGTACAAGTGTATTTCCCAAGAATATGGATTCTAGAGTTAGGCTACTTGTACTAGCTTAAGGGCCTAAAGAAGGATGTGGTCTGGTCTCAGTCATATAGACAGTATAGAGGTAATTTGGACTACTATCCACCTCTGGTCCTGGCTGTGGGAGCTTAGGGAAGCCCCTGGTTATACATGTAATGTAAGGGTCCTTTAGACTCTTAAGTATCTTCAGTCCTGATTGTAGGAGCTTGAAGAATCCCCTGGCCATGCAGGTAGTGTACGGCTCATTAGATCACTAGCCACCTCCAGTCCTGAGCTTTATATGGCCTGGCCCAACAGATGACAAGAACACCAGGCAATTAATCACCTCAATCCTCAGCTTCTACGGTGAGGGGAATCAGGTTTTACATCTTTGCCATTGAAAAGATAATCTTTCAGGCTTGACGTTTGTTGTTTACATGGAGAATGGTGGAAATAAAGATCTTCATGTTGTTAACAAGACACCGCTTAAATCTGGTTCTATCATGTAATGTCTAATTTTCTCCATCTATTGTGATCCATACTTTTACTAGATATAGTAGTCTTCCCTGGCATCTTGTGATATAACCTAGTATGTACAATATTTATCTGGCTTTTAGAGTCTCCACTGAGAAATCAGGTGTTATTTTAATAGATCTGCTTTTATATGTTACTTGATTTTTTTCCCCTTGTAGCTTTTAATATTTTATCATTGTTCTATATATTCAGTGCTTTGGGGGAATTTCTTCTAGTCTATCTGGGTGCTCTCTATGTTTCTTGTAACCCTTTTCAGCATCTCCTTCTTTAGGTTAGGGAGTTTTGTTTGTTTGTTTTTAGATTTAACATTATTTTTGACAAAGGTGTAAATTTCTTCGTGATATCACGTCTTAAATGCCTAAGATTCTCTCTTCCATCTCTTGTATTATACTGAGATTTCCTCTTGTAGCCTATGGATGATCTTGCCTCAGATATTTCTGTTCAAGTTCTTAAATTTTTCATCTTTGAATTTCCTCATTTTGAGTTTTCTTGATTGATTCTATTTCCACTTTCATGTCTTGAAGTTTTTCATTCATTCCTTCCACTGTTTGTATTTTTAGAGATTTCTTTAAGAAATTTATTTACTTCCTCTTTAAGGACCTCTATCATATTCGAAGGCTATTTTAAGGTCTTTTGCTTCAACTATGTTGCAATATTCAGGGCCTACTGGGTTAAGGTAGCTGGACACTAATGAAAGCATGTTGTCCTGGCTGATATGGATTATGTTTTTACTCTGGCATCTAAGCATCTGGGTTTGGGAGGATTGTGACTCTAGGTGCTGATATCTGGTCTTTTCTTTGTCAGATGAGTGTTTTGTTCCTTGGTTTCTGTTGTCCTCTTTGGTTCTTAGCAGAGTATGGAGGTCATATGTTACCAGGTGGGAATTTCTTCTAGGATCCTAATAGATGTGGCCATTGGAGTTCCATGTAAAATGTGTGTCTAAGTATTGGGAGCTGACACTGGAAAGGGGCTGAGTGGGTCCACAAAAGGAGCAATCAGATTTGTAGCTAACATTTATCTCCAGGAAAATGTTTTGACACTTGTCAGAGAAAAACAACAGAATGTAGCAACCATGAACAAAATTCACAATGTCTGCCACCTAGAAATACCTACTAGAATATGAAGAAGGAAAAAAACCCACAACATTGTGTCCAAAGAAACAGATTCAGAAATGACAAAGATGATAAAATGGGAGGAATATACATTAAAAATGTCACACACATGAAAGTTTGTCAAGGAAACACAAGCACAGGCATAATGAAGCAAAATACAATAAGTAAACATATAAAAAGGAAGGCAGTATAACTGTGAAGGTGTAAATTATTTTCAGAGGTCCCTAACAGTCAGGTTCTCTGAAAGAAAGTATCAGTGTGCATATACATGCACATATATGATGTATTTATTGTCATATACTCATATATATGAGCACACGTCAGTAAAAATCTATTCAAACAAAGCATACAGAAGAATTTCTAAAGAAAAAAATGAAGAGGTGTCACCAGTACAGGAGCGAAAAGTTCTGTTTTTCTGTTATCAGGTCCAAGGCTCACATTAAAGTCTCATGTATTTTCTTTGTTGAGTTATTTGTTGCCATGTCCTTGTTGTACGTAGGATGTATATTACCAAAAATAACTGTTGGAAACTTAAATTCTAACTAAAACAGTGCTGGGGTGGGGGTGGAGGAGAGCTTAGTGGGAAGCGTATACACCAAGAGGACACTAGCCTCAGAAAGCTTATTATGAGAAGTATAATAACCGGCGGGCCAGTTTCCTACCCTCCTGTCCATCTATGCCATTCCACCAAATTATAATGTAACAGGCCAAGGCTATGACCTGGGACTTCCTAGCATTCAAAACTGTAAGCAAAATAAACCTCCACTGCTAGAGATTAACCAGGCTGTGGCATTCCGTGTAGCAGCAGAAAGCACACTAAGACAGTAACTACGTCTCGAAAGCTTCAATAGAAACAAAGTTAAAGTGGGCATCACTAATAGCAGAAAACAGGCTCCCCAAGGGATAATTCTACATCTGGCTGGATGTCCCATAGTCACAAGAGGTTCAGTTTATAAAAAATACACAGTGGTTATATATATATATGTGTGTGTGTGTGTGTGTGTGTGTGTGTGTGTGTGTGTGTGTGTGTACACACAACTGCTGCTGTCTAGCATGCAGAAGATTCAAATCACATAAAACATTCACAGAACTGAAAAAAAAAAAACAACAACAAAACGAAACAGTGCACAATTACAACAGCCTTCTCCCTGGTAGTAAAATAACAAATAGGTAGAAAATCAGTGTAATTAAAGACAAAACATGATCCATGCCGCACTAGTTAGCTTAAACTAATTGCTATTTGTAAGAGGACAAAGAACAGAGCAGTAGAGTACTCATACTCTCCTTGCACACAGGGAACTGTCACACAGGGAACTGTCACACAGGGAACTGTCACGAACGAACCATATTCCTGTTTTGGGGAGAAATCTCAGTCCAGCACCCAGTGTCTCTGGCAAGGAATCACATCCAAAGACCTTCCAGGTCTGTGTGATCTGACTGGAAGGAAACACCTTTAATCCCTCTGGCTGGCATCTCTCCCTTAGTACACACCTTTAATCCAAAACAAAGAAGGTAAAGCAGTTTGTAGAAGGAAGCACCCAGGTTTGAAAGTGATGCCTAATTGAGAGGCAGACAAAGTGGCAAATCAGAGAAAAATCGGACAGACTAGGACATGCTCAACTCTCATGAGAAGATACAGGAAAGAGAAGTGACTGGAGATGGAGCAGTGCAGAGAGGGGAGAGGAGGCAGTTTTGCCAGGAGACTTTTACAGAGACAGGTTGAAGAGAGAACAAGCTAGCAGAGGTGAAGACAGAACCAGCCAGAGAAGGAGAAGGAGGCAGAAGACTAGAACAGATTGCCAAAGTTAGTATGAGGCCAAGCAGAGCAATTCAGTCAGAATCTGAGAGAAGCCGGTTTGAATCATTCAGCTTGGAGAGGAGATTGATCCAGAAAAGCTGAGTTGAACCAGCCAGCAAGAGTTCAGAAAGAACTAGAAAGAGGTTTATTCCACAGTAAGTCTCAGAGGCTGAAAACATTCTAGGACTAAGATTATATGGAGGCTAGACACTTTCAGGACTAGGGCTAGGTTAGCAGACAGAGCCAGTAAGTCTCCAAGATGACCGTTACAACAGGAGAATAAAAGTTACTTTTACACTGGCCATAGAAAATGTATTAGGAGGTCAGAAAGAAGAAAAAGTATAGAGAGTATATTTTCTAAGTATAACTGAATTGAATTTTAAAATGAACAAGAGGAAGATACTGGAAAGTGTCTGAGGAGCTGGAAACTAAAGAACACACATTTAATAATTCTCAGGTTAAATGGGAAATGGCAAAGGGCAACGAGGAAGTGTTTGGAACTGAAAAGCAAGCGTAATGATTTCTCAGGAGAGCGTGAGTCAAAACAATGTTGTTACTTTTCTCGGGATTGATGTGCTTCCACTATAGAAAGAAATTCCTTGAAACGGTGCTAGAGGAATGGTCTTTTTCATGATTTTTAATTCTTGTGTCTGACTATTTATGGTTGCTACAATGAAATGGTGACGCCTGTGGAATTTTTGTTTAAAAGACATTTAGTAGCCGCATAGTTTTAGAGGCTCAAGGATGTGCACTTTACATGCAAAGCATCATGTAGCAAGAGGTAGATTTCCTGTGTGTGTGTGTGTGTGTGTGTGTGTGTGTGTGTGTGTGTTTGAGAGAAAGAGAGAGTATGTGTGAGTGTATGTGCATGTATGTGTGCATGTGTATGTGTGGGAGAGAGAGAGACTGCATATGTGTGTGTGTTAGAGAGAGAGAGAGACAGGCAGAGGCACACAGAGAGAGTTTTTAACTTTCTTGTTTTTTTTAAATAAAGCAGCTTCAAGCATTCAGGTTCTACACTAATGGCTTCATTTAATCTAAATCATCACCCTGTCTTGGCTAGTTTTTATGTCAACTTGACAAGCTAGTGTCCGCTGAGAGGAAAAAAAAAATCTCAGTTAAGAAAATGGCTCCATAAGATGTGGGCAAGCCAGTAGGACATTTCCTTAACTGGCGATTGGTGTAAGAGAGCTCAGCCCATTGTGGGTAGGCTACCCGAGGCCACGGCCTAGGCAGACAGCACTGAGCTAGCTAAGAAAGCAGGCTGAGCAGGCCGTGAGGAGCAAGCTAGAAAGCAGCACTCCTCCCTCCAGATTTCTATCCGGTCTGAGTTCCAGCCCCAGCTTCAGTCAGTAATGAACAGTGATGTGGAGAGTGAGTGAAGAAAACCCTTTCCTCCCCAAGTTACTTTTGGCCACAGTGTTTCATCGCAGCAATAGTAACCTTAACTAAGAAGACCCCCAAGGCTCTGTCTTCAGACATCAGCATAAGATTAAGAGTCCACCATCAACAATACCTTACAATAGGTAAGTTTCAACACATGAACCATTGGGGGAACATACTTTAGCCATAGCAAAACCTTAGTATCTAAACAGGCCATTAGTCTCATCCTCTGACATCAAAACCCAATGTGGCAAGTCACAGACACTGTGAGACCGAGAATTGATCATTATACTGTAAATCTAATGTTTTCTATGGCCCTACTTTGCTTTCTGTTGCTGTAAGAAATACCATAACCAAAAGCAACTTGGGGAGGAAAAGGTTTATGTGCCTCATAGATGACTGTCCATCACAAGAGAAGCCAAGGCGGGAACGTGGAGTGAGGGAATGAGGCTGAGACCACAGAGGAACTCTGCTTCCTGGTTTGCTTTCCATGACTGCTCAGCTTGCTTTCTTATACGACCCAGGACCACCTGCCCATGGGGGAGGGGCACCACCCATATTGGGGTACACCCGCCCACATCAGTCATTAATCAAGAGAACGCCCAACAGAAGTGCCTACGAGCTAACTAGATGGAGAAAATATTTTAACCGAGGTTATCCTTCCCCAGAAAAGTCTAATCTGTATCGAGCTGACAAACACTAACCAGCAGAGTGTGAATAGTCATAATTCTGGGATTTACAGCCATGTGTTTGGGATGGCTGCCCATTTTCTGAAGGTGCCTGTCTGCTTAAGTGTTTTTCATCAGTGGGACCAGATGTCTTTCCCTGGACCAGATGAATTCCATATAGCCTATCTATATGGAATTCTGACATGACCCTGGCTGTCATTTGAATCTTCTTCTTATAGGGCAGGTCCTAGCGTTTTCTTCAACCTCTCATCTAATATTACACTCTTACTAGGTCAAAGGAAAAAAAAAATGACTGTTGTGTTTAACACTAAATTGCCACCATAAGTGTTTGTTCTTTTATGGCCTCCATTTTGTTAATTGGTGTGTGTGTGTGTGTGTGTGTGTGTGTGTGATATACATATATATATTCCTAAATATCACCTGCTCATCCCATATAATGTTTTCTGCATGTACATGATCTTAGGGCTGATCACCTGGCACTGGAAAATTATGAAACCAATTGGAGGCTCCTTTCTTTTCAAATGATATACCTGCCTTCTTATTCCTAGGCAGAATTGATATGCCTCAGATGTTACAAATGCTAAAACCTAATCCCCAAATGTTCTCCTGCTTCAGAGATAAGTGGCCTGGGAACAGTGAATGGGACTAAACTGTCAGGGGACTGAGTTGAGCTGACGTTTCAGGAACAGCTGGAAGTTCTCTGCTTACTCCTCCTTGACATGCTCACCAAGTATCAGGTGTCCATTGCTTTACTGGGTCCATGTCACATCTCTTCCTTGGTCTGGCATGACCAGCGATTTGGGGCAGGGTTTCCCCAGTAAGATTTTAACATGCCATGTGTTCCCACAGTTTCAAGTCACCCCAATGAACTTATAAGATAGCTCCCTTCCTATTCTCAGAAATAACTCATTCATCATTCTATGCTGCATGGGTGGTGCCAGACAGAAGGCAGTGTTTTAGATTCATCCAGAGGCTGATGTTCTCCTAGCAAAGTGGGAAAGACCTAGGGAAAGACACAGCCTGCAACACCACACGGTCACACAATACGGAGTACCTTAGGGGGAGACACAGCCTGAACACAAAAGTGTGTAGTGATGACCTACAGTATTACGTCATAGGTTACGTGAAGAGAGCTGTGGTTGCCTCTTTTCCAGAAAAAACCTCTAGAAAACAAAAACAAACAAAAATCTACAATGTCCAAGCACGGTGGCACACGCCTGTCATCCCAGCACTCGGGGAGGCAGAGGCAGGTAGATCACAGTGAGTTTGAGGCCAGCCTGGTCTACAAAGCAAGTCCAAGATAGCCAAGGCTACACAGAAAAACCCTGTCTCAAAAAAAAAAAAGAAAAGAAAGAAAGAAAGAAAGAAAAAGAAAAGAAAAGAAAAAGAAAGAAAAGAAAAACAAAAAAGAAGAAGAAAAGAAAGAGAAAAAGAAAACAAAAACAAAACAAAACAAAAAAACCAAAAACCTACAATGTCCCCACTAAAACTCCAAGTGCAGCAGGAGCAAAGCTTTGATGCGTCTGGTAACAGAGTTCCGAAAACTTGGGAACCGTGTATTATTCTAGGCATTGGTCCCAAAATAGTGCTAATTTTTATTCTGCAGGAGAACAACTCCTCCGGTTTTTCTTTGTAGCTTCCTCTGAACCCAGGCTCAGGCATAAACCTGTGGTAACTGCACTGACGACAGTGAGAGTGGCAGCTCGTATCGCCTTCATAATCACCCACGAGAAAGTCATGTGCACCAGATATTGGTCCTCTATGTAAATGCAATCCTCTTGGCACCTCACTGAAATCCACACGATATGCCCAGGCATGTCTATAGCCTGGATGATCTGAAAATGAGTCATTTGACAAGAGAAAGTATGTTGCCAACCCTCCCCCTTGCCCCTCCCCCAACCCGCACTGCCTCATCTGTCAGTCTGCATCACAGGAAACCTGTGAATCTCATCCTCTGATTCCGGAGCCCTCCACTATCCCTGTCTCATACCTGGGGCATTTGTACCACAGCTTGAAAAACCACATACCAATCATCACCCCAAGTTTCTCTCTGACCTCTGTGCTCTGACCTTTATAATAGGGTGCCTGCCATTCTCTCTTGGCCCCGTCTCCATATATTTTTCCCCAGGAATAGAAAGTAGGACCTTGAGCCCTGGCTCCAATAACCTAAATGTGGTCTTAGCACCTTCCAGGAGCTGTTTCTCTAAGTGCTTCTACTTTGTGAACTCCTTAGGTAAGGAAGGCTGATTCTGCTGAGGCAGAATGCCTGTCATTCTAGGTGCAGGCAAATACCTGTAATTCCAGAACTGAGGGCATAAAGGTAGCAGGGTCAGAACTCTGAGGCCAGCCTGGGCTGTGCAGTATAACATTGTCTCAAAAAGCAAAACAAAAAAGAAACCTGGCTCTTCTCAAGAAGACATGGGCTTTTGTTGTTATTGTTGTTGTGGTGGTGGTGTGTGTGTGAGAGAGATTTTTTTTATAGGTTTCTTTGAGGGGGGAGCAGTGAAGGAATGAGGGTATTTGTGTCTTTGTTTGAGTTAGGGTCTCTTGAAAACCTGGCTAGACTCAAATTTTACTATGCAGCTGAGAGTGACCTTGAACTTCAGATCTTCTTGCCTTTAGTCCCAAACGCTGGATTTACAGATGGGAGTCACTACGCCCAGTTTTTTTGCTGTGGGAGGGATTGAACACAGCTCTTATTTACTTTAAGAAAGCACTTTACCCATTGAGCTCCACCCCCTGCCCTGAACTTTCCTGCTGATGCTCTCCTTGATGCAGCAGCAGGAAACCTATTTTAAAATGCTATTTTGAAAGCAATAAAATCCAGAGAGAGAGAGACTCACACTTGAAACAGAGAGCAGTGAGAAACGAGGGCAAGGACCATAAAAGTGCCAGGAGATCCTCAACCATTAAGGATATTTGCTGCCTGTCTAGAATCTGAGTTCGCTTCCCAGTGCCCATAGCACGTGGTTCACAACCCCCTAGAATTCCAGCTCCAGAGGAGTTAATATCCTTTTCTGGGCTTGGCAAGCATCTAAACCTACAGCTGTACATACCCCCACACGGACACACATGTAGTGGTTTGAGTGAGAATGGCCACCATAAGCTCGCTGATTTAAATGCTTGTTCCGAAGTTTGCAAAACTGTCTGAGAAGGTGTAATCTTGGGGGAGGTATGCTACCGGGGGTGGGGGCGCTCTGAGGTTTAAAAAGTGTGTGCCATTCTCAGTTAACCCCTCTCCCTCTCTTTCTCTCTCTCTCTCTCTCTGCCTTTTTGTTGTTGTCTCAACATGTAAGGCCTCAGAATACTAAAATTTTTCATACCTACCTTCCTCTGCCATGTTCCCCACGTGATGGCCATGGACTTTACTATCCTCTGGAACCATAAGCTAAATGCTGTCTTTTATAAGTTACTTTGGCCATGGTATAGAAAAGTAACTAAAATACACATGTATACATAATTGAAAATAAGTCCTTAAAACATAAAACGAACAAGAGCAGAATTTAGGAAGATAAGTCTGCTGAGAGTGAGAGAGCAAATAAATACAGATAAAGCCATGTGTTACCGTTAGGTATGTTAGGTATGTCTCTGCCTCATGGATACAAGTTCACTTTGTCCCATACTTCTTACATTGGAAAGAATCAGAAACCATTTGGTCTGGGTTGGAGTATCAAGCTTAGAGCCCCCGGCACACTAAGAAGAGGGTACACCAGGGAGATACTATCCCAAACTCCAAAACAAGGTTTTTTGAGAACTGGTTTTTTTTTTTTTAACCCTCTCCAGGTTCTCGTTTTCTCCTCCTCTACCACCTCCCCTCTCTCCTCTTCTTCCTCTTCCCCTTCCTCTTCCTTGCCCCCTCCTCTTCTTCCTCCTTTGTATGCGTTACATGAAAGTTTGCATGTGGGTATGTTCATCCATGCAGTTGTGTGTGCGGCCAGGGGTTGCCATCAGGGTATTTTCTTTAATTGCTTCTTCACATCGAGACAGTTCATTCATAGAACATTCAAATGATCGACTGCCTTGTCAAAGAGTTCTGAAGACCCATTGTCTATGTCCCTCATTGCTGGGGTTACTGCACTTTGCCACACACCTCTGCATGTGGGTGCTGGGGATTTGAACTCAGGTCCCCAGACTTGTACAGGAAGTACTTTACCTGCTGAACCATCTCATCTCCAGCCCCAGGTTTCTTCTATTTTATATCAATTAAAAAAACAAAACGAAACAAAAACCTCCTGCGTCTCTTCGTAGAGCAGTAAAACTGTGGTGATAATAGGGTAGTTTTTTAAATGTCCCAAGTAAAATTGAAAGTGAGGAGCATTCTCAGATGTCATAAATGACTTTCCACAGTACACACGTCTAAGGACACTCAGAGGGAAACCACCATAGACTCTGCAGAACAAAGTCTATTACTTCCCTGTGAATTTGCCTCTTAAAAAAATGTTACAAACCAGGGCTTTAGGATCGACTGTTCCACCCACATTAAAGACACGATAAGAAACTATGAAGTCAGCATTTCTTGCTATTGAGAAAGAGAGAGAGAGAGCAGACAAGCTCCATCCAGAAACAAATAGATTTCCGACTGAGCAGTGCTCATGCTTATCTGGAGGAAGGTTTTGTTTGCTTGTCAATCAAGCAGAGCAGTTCTTCTAAGGGCTTGGGCCACACCTTGGGCTGGGGAAGCTCAGGAAGGAATGTGGGAAGGAAGAGGGGAGAGGCCATTTCCTCATGGCTTAGCTGCTGGCAAGTGTCCGGACCCTGGGAGAGCTGTGGTGTAAGCATTCTCTCCTTGGAGAGCAACCAGAGCAGCAGGAACAATGGTGTGAAATGCTGCTGGTAACTCCCAGGTCACGCCTGGAGCAGCACGGTCCGCTGGCAGCAGCTTATGTCGCAACATGTCCTGGACTCTCTGAAGCCTGTTTCAATCTCGATTTGCAGTCCCACTGCCAACATGAAGCGTGTTCTCAAGGGAGACAAAGAGCTTCCTGCACCCAGGATAACTGAAAAGTCATGTCACAGGAGAAAATGCCTTCTAGGACTTTCAGACTGCCAATCCCGTGGCTCCCGTGGTTCTTATGTTTTGCCATCCACAGTGATCTTTTAATGTTCAGCTTTTGATGCATCCGCAGAGCATGCTCCCATGTTAGGCTATTTTCCTCATCTGTAGAATGAGTTAAGAGACTCATTCCCTGCTTCCAGGGTTGGCCTGCCTATATTCCTTAAGGACTATGCTGAGGAATCTTACTTTCCCTGTTAATGTCTCAGCTAAAAGGTGCTTAATCATTATAAGAATTTCTTAGCAGGGTGTGGTGGTACAGGTATATAATCTCAACGTTTGGGAGTTAGAGTCAGGGAGATCAGAAATTCAAGGTTATCCTGTACAACATAGGGAGTTCATGTCCAGCCTAAAATACAAAATGCAAAATCTCAACATCAAATAAAACTTGCAAAGGTGAAAGCAAGGACCAACTGAATTGATGCAGATGAAAGCCACGATCAACCAAGAAAATATTAAATTTAAAAATACCTTATTAAAAAATACCTTATTCAATAATCAATACAAGATTTCCTACTTCTTGTCTAAGAGACTAGGGTAATCTATTTGCCTTCATTTGTCTTTCACTCAAGTGCAAGCAGGACATTTAGCTCCTCAGCACTTCAAATCCGATACATTAGTGACCTCTAGAGGACAGAATTTCCATCAAGGCTAGGACCAAACAGTTTCGTGCTCTAGGGGAGAATGTTCATTATCAAATTCATGGTGGTGAAGTACTCTTGGCTCTCACAGGTACAACAGTTTTCAAGACATATTTTTTTTTCTCCAGATGATTCCCACGCATTTAACGTATCACAAGTCAATTTTCTTATAAATAGGAATTAGTTGGTGGTGAAAATGTATCAACAAATGGATTTATTGTGCCAGAATATGGCCCATTTTCCTACAGGTGCCTATATTGGCCAAAACAATGGCAAAGAGCTTAAGTGAATGGCTTTGAAGAGCTTCTACCTAATCTTCATCCCTCAGGTCTCAATGAACTTCCAAGAGTACTTCCAGAAAGAGCATCCAAAGAAGTCATTCTTCAGTCCCTTTAAGCTGACAGGCTCTGCACTTCAGATGAGGGTGAAGCAGCTAGCCACACTTGGCCACATTCTCCTCCTCCAGCAGAACTTTCTGACAGAGCCATGAGGGCTAGGCGCCACAAAGTTGGGATGAGAAATATCGTGCAGTGGAACCAGAACTTCCCAGAGTGTTTCCAAGCCTGTGACATCATCAGTTTTCTATTCAAGAACAGAGCCAGAGGTCCTAGTGAGTTCCCTGTTAGTAACATAGACACTGTGCAACTTAACATTAGGGACAGAATTCAGCCTACCACTCTACCCTGTGTGGTGGTTTGAATGAAAAGGGCCCCCAAAGGCTCATTGGGAGTGACACTATCATGAGGTGTGTGGCCTTGTTGGAAAAGGTATGCTACTGAGGTGGCTTCGAAGTTTGAAATGCTCAAGCCAGGCCCAGTGTCACTTGATCTTTCTGCTGCTTTTGGGTCCAGATGTAGAACTCTCAGCTACTTCTCCAGCACCATGTCTGCCCACATGCTGCCATGCTTCCCACCATGACGAAAATGGACTGAACGCCAGAACTGTATGGCAGCCCTCGTTTAAATGTTATCCTTTATAAAGAGCTGCCATGGTCATTAGTGTCTCTTCACAGCAATAGAAACCCTAACTAAGACACTATGCAACATGTGTATTTTTCAGACTAGGTCATGGTACGTTGGATGCAGTTATCTTTTTGGGTTAAAGTCTGGAGTCTTCTTTTTTTCATCAATCCCTATTATTCTTAGATTTTGTCTTTTCATGGCATCCTTGATTTCTTGGATATTTTGTGTTTGGGACTTTTCTGATTTTACTTTTTCTTTGAGAGAAGTATCAATTTCTGCGAGTGTATCTTCGGCTCCAGAGATTCTCTCTTCCATCTCTTGTATTCTGTTGGTGATGCTTACCTTTGTGGTTCCTGATCTTTTCTCCAAGTTCTCCAACTCAAGGGTTTTCTCAGTTTGTGTTTTCTTTATTGATTCTAATTCTGTTTTCATGCCTTGCACCATTTCCTTCATCTGTTTGAATGTGAATTCCTGTCTCTCTACGATGGTCTCTATTTTTTTGTTTGTTTCCTCTCTATATGCCATTAATTGTGTCTCTACTTGTGCCTCTATTTGTTTGGCTATGTTTACCTGTGTTTCTTTAAGAATTTTGTCCATTTCCTCTTTCTTTACCTCCAATTGACTGGCCAAATCTTTAATAAATTTGTTCATTTCCTCTTTAACTGTCTGAATTTGCATGGTTATTGCTCTGAGAGAATTGTTTGTTTCCTCTTTATGAGCCTCAAATAATTGGGTAAGCATAGCTTTAAAGTCATTTTCCTGTGCTTCTGAAGAATTGTGCTTCTGATCCATCAATTTTGGGGGTTGCTGGTGAGGTCATGATGTCTTGATTTATGTTGGATGTGTTCTTTTGCCTACCGCTGGCCATTGGTTTATCTGAAACCTTCCCTGTTTGTTTTTGGATTCTGCAGTTCAGACTGGTACTGTCTCTCTCTGGCACCTGGAGAGTTCTTCAGGAAGCTGAGAGAGGTCCTGTGGCCTCCGCGTGTGCATTGGTGGACTAGCTATACCTCATGCGATGTTCTCTGTCATTTAGAAAGCCTCACTGTTGTTTTCCTGGCTTCAGAGGTTCTTCTGCTCCCCAACTCAGGCGTTCAGCTCTTCCACAGCTCAGAAACCGTGCGTGCTAGTCGCCATCTTGGCTCCGACCCCCCCCCCCCCCGTTAAAGTCATTTATATTCTGGCTCTCATTTTACAACAGCTTTCTAGGTATTGTTCTCTTCATTTTATGATTAAGAAACTAAGGACTATCAATGGACCAGGCCATAAAACATACGACTGAAAGATTTATTCTGCTCTCAAAAGCGCTACTTCCATTTGATCACAAAGTTTCTAACCCCACCAAATGTTTAAACAAACAAAAGAACACTGCACCCAAATGACCTAATCTTTTGCTTTTAAAATAGGAGGGAAATGGCATGCCATAGGCTTACACACTTCAGGTGGCAGAGCTAAGGGATTCTTAATTTCAAGCCGGTCAGTGTACAAAGTCTGTAGTAGCTCCCTTCTCACCCCTGTACCAGCTGGAGTATGAGATCAGCGCACACACCAGAAGGATGCTGTCTCTGATGGCTCCTTCCTCGCTTTCCCCAGTTAGTCATCTCTGACGCTGCATCTTTCTAGGGTGTTGCAGATGGCTTGCTCTCTCAGGCAACCAACTCCACCCCCCTTCCCCCGCAAACCTGTCTCCCATTTATATCTGGCTTAGTGGCCTTTATCTATATCCAGGTTGGAATGAAACTTTGATTTCCCAGGGGACATGACAAAGTATGTCAATAATGAGAAGAACAGCTGGCCTTAAGACTCAAAATTTGGAGGATGATGGAAAAGATTTGAAAACCAGATAGCCTGTCTAGAATTGGAAATTTTTCCTCATTTCTAAGAATCTCCTCAAATGAGTTTTGGGGGAGCCCCAATGACTTCTCAGAAAGTTGGTTTCTGCTGCTGATGTCCCGTTCAAGTTCTTGTCTGATTACAATTTACAAGAAGGTGGTTAAAAACTGACATACAGGTTAAATTGCACTTCTCTGCTCATATGAAAGGATGGGAAGGAAAGAACTCAAAGCTGTGCAGCCTATTACTACACAGGAGCGCGTATTTAATCCGTTTCTGTTTCTATGTCCACTTTCTCCTCATGTTCAACGACTATGCCCAACGGTGCTCAACCCAGGGGGTTTAGCCTTCTCAGCCAGGTTCTAGCTTCCCAGAAAGTGTGAGCAGTTGCAGTAGACACTCAGAAACAAAGCTGAGGCAAGTGCTGTGGGACACACCTGTAGCCCCAGCACATAGGAGGAGAGGCAAGAAGGTCAGGAGCGCAAGGTCACCTGTAGCTGCACAGTAGCTTCAGCGCCAGCCTGAGCTCCGTAAACTCTTGTTTCGGGAAAGGAACACTTAGAAACAGGGTGGCTTGACGGTAGGTGAGAATTCCACAGTCTCTGCTAGCAACCAGCACTGAGCCCCACTATCAGGGTTCACGCCAGTTTCCAGTGTCACGTTCTTGAAGTCTTGGGAAGGGGGTTTCTGGAAACCACATAGGTTTTCTTCACCAGTTTTTGAAAGTGTCCTTCATTCTTAGAAGTCGGGGGGGGTCTCGTATTTGACCTCAAGAACTGATCAATCTTTCTAGTTTGGCCTTTGGGAATCATTAGAATCATTGGCCTTTGGTGAATCAGTTGGAAAAATTTTCACGTCAATTGGTCAGTGCGCTAGCGTGTTAGTGGTCCCTGTAATGGTACAAGATAGATGTGCACCACAGATGGCTGCCCAGATGTAGGGCTGTGGTTGTGCAGAGAAGGGGGAATTAAAGAACTGTGATGCTTTCAAGTTTTCCCCTCAAATCTAACAGCTAGCCCCACCTTGTTCCAAGTTCAGCACTGGTCAGCCGGTGTATCGTACGGCAAGCACTCATTAGCAAGCCCTGTTCAACCTTCTTCTTCATCCATTGGCCATGGTGAAGCTGTTAGTGACAGATCTGCAGCAGGGATCCCTGCTAGCCACTTATCAATGGCATTTTCAGGAGTTCTAGTTTTCAGCATCTTCTAGTTCTGCTCCAGGAGGGATAGGTAGTATGGTGTTGTTGGGTGTGTTCAAATATCAACTGCTCCCATTTCAGGGGTCACTCGCTGGCGTATGTCTGGGACTGTACGGACCATTGTCTAATTTACCACCACTCCCTAAGTACTGAAGAAAGAAAGCTCTGGCACACTGATACCTACTCTCTCTCTCTCTCTCTCTCTTTCTCTCTCTTTCTCTCCTATAAAGTCCAATCTTCCTTCTCAGCCAGCAGAAGCTTAAATAACAATTAAAGGCAGCGGGAAAGAGAGCTTGCAGCTGGAAAATGTAGTAGGCTATAAAATGTGGAGCAGGAGAGAAGCACTTAAATGCTTTTGATGCAATTGTCTGGATAGATATAAAAAGCAATATTTAATATTTATCTAACTTCTCCTGCAGGCAAAGCCAACAAAACCAGTCTTCTAGGACAACATGGGTGGGGGGGATAGAGGGAGTGATGCAGGAAGAAGCTGTGGTCTGGCTTACAGATGCAGCCTTGTTTTTTTTGTATCTAATTTCAACAACAGCACAGAATTGTAGGGACCTGTAGACCAGAAGAGAGGAAGAAAGGGAGAGAGAGAGAGACTCTGGCATCAGATAGCTCAGTGGTATCTAGGGAGATGCAGCTGTTCAGTTGGAAAAGGTAGATTTACCCACTCAATTTGCAGTGCCCTTTTGGATATTTTACCAAAATAGCAGAATGAGTTGGCTCATTTTATAGCCTATGAGGTAGAGCAGGGCACCCGAATTATGGCGAGCCCTATAAACAGAGACGACTGCTGTTCTCCAGAAAAAATTACAAAGTACTTTTTCAGTGCCCAGATGATCTTGCTAGTGGTATCCAATCAACTTTAAATGGCAAGGCTGCTTCTGAAACCACGTCAACAGCTGTAAGTAGCTTAGAATGCAAGCAGCTTTGCTTTATTCATGGGACCCAAGCGCCAAGTCCTTCTTGAGTCAACATCATGTTTTAGGAATGGGAAGAGTATGCTCACGAGAAATGCTCCTTTTAGACCCCCTCCAGCCTTTTCTCGCAGACATATGAGCCCTGACTTTGAGACAGCCCTTTTTTGGACTCCTTCTGTTTGGCCCTGCAGAAATTCTAGGGTCCTGTTAAGTGCCAGACACTGTGTACAACATTGATAAGTAGCCTATCAGTGAATTCTTATCCTGACCTTTATCCAATGGGTAATGTTTTCCAGTCATTACATTTTGATGGTGAACAGAAGGGATGTGACTTTAAGGTGAGCACAGTAAAGCCAGACATAAATGGTGAAGATATAAATTCAGAAGATCTTAACTTCAAGGCCAGTATCCTATGTTCACAACCATTCTCTGCCTTAAAAGTCTGCCAAGATTTGTTTCAAAGAACAGCTGTTCTGTTCATGTAAACGGCTTGTCTCTCAGCCCAGGTGGCTTTTACACACTACGTCAGTTCTCATGAGACTGTGGACACTACAAAAATAGGAAAGATGTGTTACTGTGATGACTGGCCCACCAGATACACCTCCATCCATACTTGTAAATTCTTCCACAAATATGATGAAAGTAAAAATGGAAAAATGGTGATTTGGAAATTGGCTAGGCTTGATAGTGTGGGAAACAAGACTCAGAAAAAGCTTATCAGTGTGGACACTATGCCAAGTCTCTCCACCAGCATTGTCAGGTGTCAGATGAAGCATCAGAAATATCAAGTCCAGGTGCCATTTTGAAAACAATGTAAGTGGTGGATGGCAGCAATCTATACAAACATGGCATTTAGTATGTGTCTCTCCCTCTCGTTAAATGCAACAACACATACAAAACATGGGAGTTAGGCCTGAAGGAAAAAGGGAAGTCGATGCCAAATAATAAAAAAATAATAATCATAAAATAACATACACTTTCATAAAGCTAGAGAGTAAGAGATGCTCTTGTAAGGGGAAGAGCTGGTCAGTTCTTCTAAAAGAGCGTTATTCTGGACAGCAAAAAATGTGTGTATATAATGGGGATGTGTGTTCTCACTCTGGTAGAATTAGTTCCAAACAGTTATGGATAATAGCAATAATCATTATAAAGAGTTAATGACCGCAAAATATCCAACAACAAAAGCCCTGACAGGTCCTTCTGAGTAAGAAAAGCTTTTTGAAATATAAAAAGACAATAAAGTCTACAGGGAACACACTATTCTCCACGCTGAGAACACATCTAGTAAAAATATCTAGCCCTCGTTCTGGTGGAGGACTGATTTACTCACATCATAAAATCCAGTTGGGAGCTTATTTTAGCCAGGACTCCCAATAACAGCAGAAGCAATGTGATATACATAGCTCTCCAGAAAGAGACTCATTCTGAAGTACTGGTGCAAGAGAAAAATCCCACAACCTCTTATATTCAGGCTTTGAAAGCCAGTATTTCATCCAAAACCATAGGAGAAATCAACAGCATAAGTTCAAGGCCATCCTCAACAACCTCATAGCTGGGGCAGCAACCTCATAGATACGTTACTGTGGAAGTCTGTCAGAAGGTACAATTCTGATGGCAGAAGAAAAGCTTCAACTACAGCATAGAGAGGGAGCAAGTTCATTCTTTTCTGCTTCTTGGGACCTTGCCACGAAAGGATGCCCACCTCCGTTGTTGGGGACAATCATCTTGAGTCAGTCTACTCAACCAAATACTAATCTTCTCCAGAGCAGCCATCACCATTACAACCAGAAACAATATTTTATCAGAGAGCTAAGCGTCCCCATAGGCCAGTCAGGTTGTCACATAAAATTAACCTACAAAAGCTCAATCCAAGAACTCTGACTTTCGTAAATAGAATATGAACTGAAGCTGAGAGTTACTTAGTAGTGTGTTGGGGGGGAGAGAGAGAGTTTTATAACTTAGTAGATAATACACTTAAGTTGAGCATTTAAAGGCAGTATTTTAACACCAGGCCACTGAAAGGCCATACTAAGTGAAATCTTGAAAATAATGGTATAATATGATTAACAAATTGGCATTTGCAGAATATAGAACCAAACTTTGCCACTTCCTTGTGTACCATGGGAATTATCTCAGCTCCAAAAGATTCCTAACTAGGAATGGATTAACCAAATAGAAGTTCTAAAATTTACCACACTGTGTGAGGATTGGTGGAAAATCAGCTGTGAGAGTAATCATCTTGCTATGTTCCTAAAGAAAGACACTTGACACCAAGTAGCTATGAAAAGTGTTCTCATGTTACACATAAATGCATTAAGCATGACTCCATCTTATAACACTTCTATGCACATTTTAAAATTTAAAAATCTGGCTGTGTCTAATATCCTCCAAATTAAATTCAACTCTTCTGGATCATTTTCAATTCAAAGCTGCCAATACGCTTTCCATGCAAATAGATCTCCATGACAACACAAACATAAATAGTACCACATCCCTTGAAATACGGTTTTTTTAAAGCATCTGTGGCACTGTGCGCCACAGCCAGTTTTGGAAGTAGCACGAACCCCTTTCAGAGTGCTGCTAAGACACATCTACCTCGCCATCTCGTCATCTTACCCCTTAGCTCCTATAGTTGATAGAGTATTCTGATATCCTTCCTAAGCCACTCACATAGTCATAACTGTAGATATGCTGGAATCCTAAGATGAATGAGCACCCTAAAATTTAATGGGCTATTTAAGAAAAAATATGAAGCCAGGTGGAGGATTCAGTAACAGGTGTATGAAAGTTACTCCTTTTGCTTTCTTAACTAAAATTTCCTTTATTCAAAATATTAAAATACAATCGCATTTCTAAAAAATGAAATCATGGGTATACAGTTGTATTCATTAATGTAAGTCAAAAGCTATACAATAAAGAGAAACATCAATGGAGCAAATGTATGAATGAAGACACTTCTAAATTCCTGTTTCACCGAGCATCGAAAAACCACCAATCTTTTAGTCTTTTTCTTGTACATTATTCTGTACTCACATCTCTGCATCTGATTGGATTCCTGGATTTTATTTCATTTTCAGTGTGACACTCTCCACAAATACATATCATCGGCTGCTGCTTTTGGGGTTGAATGTCTTTCTGGGTGTCCACTGTTAGTGCCTCCACAGCTCAAAGGGAATCTTCTTTGTCTGAAAATTACTCCTTTTGTTCATGTATTTTATTGTTTCCTGATCAGAAGATGAATGCTGTAGCATTTGACATCACATTTATTCCAAGGAGGGAGAAGCAGGGAAGACAGAAGAGCAGACATCCAACTGCCATGTTATCTGGGAAGCCAGCCTTCTCCAAAAACTGAAGATTTCCAGAGTTTACTAGAACCAGCCCTTTATTTTCTGTAACAAAGTCAAAGTACTTTGAATTCTGTTTTTTTGTTTTGTTTTGTTTCTTGACCTGTAGTTTTTTTTACACTTTATTCACTTTGTATCCCCCCATAATTCCCTCTCTCCTCCCCTCTCGATCCCATCCTCTCTCCCCATTCTTCATGCATGCCCCTCCCCAAGTCCACTGATAGGGGAGGTCCTCCTCTCCTTCCTTCTGATCTTAGTCTATCAGATCACATCTGAAGTGGCTACATTGTCATCTTCTGTGGCCTGGTAAGACTGCTCTCCCCTCAGGGGGAGGTGATCAAAGAACAGGCCAATCAGATTGTTTTGGAGGTAGTCCCCCTCTTCCCATTACTATGTGACCCACTTGGACACTAAACTGCCATGGGCTACATCTGCGCAGGGGTTCTAGGTTATCTCCATACCTGGTACTTGGTTGGATAATGGGTCTCTGGGAAGACCCTTGTGTTCAAATCTTCTGTTTCTGTTGCTCTCCTTGTGGGGTTCCTGTCCTCTCCATAACCTACAATTTCCCACTTCTTACATAAGATTCTATGCACTCTGACCAACAGTTGGCCATAAAGTCTCAGCGTCTGCTTTGATAGTGTGCAGGGCAGAGCCTTTCAGAGGCCCTCTGCGGCAGGTTCCTAGGTTGTTTCCTGATTTCTTCTTCTTCTGATGTCCATCCTCTTTGCCTTTTGGGATGGGGATTGAGCATTTTAGTCAGGATCCTCTCTCTTGATTAGTTTCTTTAGATGTACAGATTTTAGTAGGTTTATCCTATAAGTCTATATGAGTGAGTATATACTGTGTGTGTCTTTCTGCTTCTGGGACAGCTCACTCAGGATGATCCTTTCCAGGTCCCACCATTTACCTGCAAATTTCATGATTCTCTTATTTTTAATTGCAGAGTAATACTCCATTGTGTAGATGTACCACAATTTCTGCATCCATTCTTCAGTTGAGGGGCATCTGGGCTGTTTCCAGCTTCTGGCTATTACAAATAAGGCTGATACAAACATAGGTGAACAAATGTCCTTATTGTGTACTTGAGCCTGTTTTGGGTATATGCCTAGGAGTGGTATGGCTGGATCTTGATGAAGCGCTGTTCTTAGTTGTCTGAGAAAACGCCAAATTGATTTCCAGAGTGGTTGTACAAGTTTACATTCCACCAGCAGTGGAGGAGGGTTCCCCTTTCTCCACAACCTCTCCAACATATATTGTCACTTGAGTTTTTCATCTTGGCCATTCTGATGGGTGTAAGGTGAAATCTCAGGGTTGTTTTGATTTGCATTTCCCTGATGGCTAATGAGGTTGAGCATTTCTTTAAGTGCTTCTCTGCCATTCGATATTCCTCTACAGAGAATTCTCTGTTTAGCTCTGTTTCCCATTTTTTAATTGGATTACTTGGTTTGCTACTTTTCAGTTTCTTTAGTTCTTTATATATGCTGGATATTAGCCCTCTGTCAGATAAAAGGTTAGTGAAGATCTTTCCCAATCTGTAGGCAGTCATTTTGTTTTGATGACGGTGTCCTTTGATTTACAGAAGCTTTTCATTTTTATGAGGTCCCATTTATTGATTGTTGATCTTAGAGCCTGTGCTGTTGGTTGTTCTGTTCAGGAAGTTGTCCCCTGTGCCAATGAGTTCTAGGGTATACCCCACTTTTTTTTCTATCCGATGTAATGTGTCTGGTTTTATGTTGAGGTCTTTGATCCACTTGGACTTCAGTTTTGTGCAGGGTGATAAATATGGATCTATTTTCATTTTTCTACATGTAGACATCCAGTTGGACCAGCACCATTTGTTGAAGATGCTATCTTTTTTCCATTGTATGGTTTTGGCATCTTTGTCAAAAATCAGGTGTCCATATTTCTGGGTCTTCTGTTCGGTTCCATTGATCCACCATTCTGTTTCTATGCCAGTACCATGCAGTTTTTATAACTGTTGCTCTATAGTACAGCTTAAGATCAGGGATGGAGATACCTCCAGAAGATCTTTTATTGTAGAGGATTGTTTCAGCAATTCTGGGTTTCTTGTTATTCCATATGAAGTTGAGAATTTTTCTTTCCAGGTCTGTAAAGAATTGTGTTGGCAATTTGATGGAAATTGCATTAAATCTGTAGCTTGATTTTGGTAAGATGGCCATTTTTACTATGTTAATCCTGCCAAGCCATGAGCATGGGAGATCTTTCCATCTTCTCATATTTTCTTTTAATTCTTTCTTCAGAGACTTGAATTTTTTTTCATACAAGTCTTTGACTTGCTTGGTTAGGGTTACACCAAGGTACTTTATGTCATTTGTGGCTGTTGTGAAGGGTGTTGTTTCCCTACTTTCTTTCTCAGCCCTTTTGTCATTTGTATACAGGAGGGCTACTGATTTTTTTGAGTTAATTTTGTATCTGGCCACTTTGCTGAAGGTATTTATCAGCTTGTAGGAGTTCCCTGGTAGAGTTTTTGGGGTCGCTCACGTATACTATCATATCATCTGCAAATAGTGATAATTTGACTTCTTCCTTTCCAATCTGTATCCCCTTGATCTTCTTCAACTGTCTTATTGCTCTAGCAAGGACTTCCAGCACTATGTTGAAGAGATATGGAGAGAGTGGGCAGCCTTGTCTTGTCCCTGATTTCAGTGGGATTGCTTTAAGTTTCTCTCCATTCAGTTTGATGTTGGCTATAGGCTGTTTAAAAAAAAAACAAAAAACTGATAAAAGAGAAAAGGACTTCATGACGAGCATAAATTGATCTGAAATCTGTAATTATTCTGAACAAAATGGAGGTTCTGTTAGCAAGAAAGGAGAGAAAATAGCTGTTGGAATGCTTAGGAAGCAACTAAGTACATATGAATGCAGAGCTTCGAATAAGTTAACTACTTCTCATACGGAGAGACTCTCATTTTCTAACAGAAAAATAATGATTAGGAGGTAAAAGGGTATGGTGACATTTATAAAAATCAGCCAGTCTTGAGTGAACAAGAACCCACTCCATTTTTATACTGTAAACTTCAACCTTGACTTTCAAAAACGTTTCGTCTCTCCTCTCCACCAAACGTTCAATATGTTCAATAAAATTGCTGATTGTAGTATAATACTCAAGTTATCTGTTTTTCTGCTTAATGTTTTGTAAATTAGGGCTTGTTAATTGGCATCATTAAGAGAGAATCTATTGAAGGTCTTATCCAATAGGAAATCATCTTAATGTCTGGTATAAATAATGGTATGTATGGCCTTCAGATAGACTCTCTAATGTTCCTGAATGCGTTGCTATCCACCCAACAGTAGATGGTTTTTCTCGATATTTAACATACACTTCTATTGTTGCCATAAACAGTCAAAAAAAAAGAGGAGATAACTCTCCTGACACCTTCCTCTGCAAGGTTTAGAAATGAATGTTAAAATTAATGTAACATCGGAGCTCTTGAAGCAGATAACCTTGGCCTGACTGAGAGTCAGTCTTAGAAGAATCGTCATTGTGCCCCATTCTATGTTTTAGCTAATTTTTCAGAGTAAATCCTCCTCACTTCCCTCAACACACACACACACACACACACACACACACACACACGCACGCACACACACACACACACAAAGAAAACAGAGTACTTCAGGAGATAAGGAAATTGGTTCTTTCTTTTACCCAGTAGTCCACAGTGCACAAGGATTTCATATGAACCTGACTAATGTGGAAAGCTGTACATGACCAAGTGAGTTACAGTGGTCTAGGATAGGAATCAGAACAAGTCTCAAGGCCAGATGATCAGGATGACAGCCATGGCTCCCTTTCTGCTAGCAGAGTGGCTTTAATCACTTGTCCTGAGTTTGTAAGGCCCAGCATAGTCCCCACACAGGAGAACCTCAACAAATGTCTGACATCTCTTCAAGTTCAGGGCCCAGTTAAATAAGGTAGAAGATGGGAGTGAGATTTGGAGAGTTTCTACAAAACTACTAACCCCAAATGTATCTCAGGCTGCAAGGCAGTATCCAGAGGCAAAGGTTGACTACTGCTCTTTGTTTTTCCAATGCAACTCTCCAATTCCTTCACAACACACATAACTAAATAAATACTTTTTTATAGAATTGGGCCCATTTTGGTACAAGGAATCCTTGCATTTCTGCCACTATGTGGAGGGAGAAATGCTTATTATACACTTTCCTGACAGAAACATGTAAGAAACATGGTGAAAAGTGTGTTACAAGTGAGATGGAAAGTAAGACTGCTCCCAAAGGCCCTTTGTTATTATTTTGGGGACAGTTAGGCATGTCATTAGGACAATAACAAAGAAAAGCATTAAAATAGCTTTTGGGAAACTTTTATCACTTCAAAAACAAACAAACAAATAAACAAAACCCCACAAGAATGAAACACACAGTCATCCTTGGGAAAAGCAAACTTTCCTTTTAAATTTGGCAAATATACACACATATATAGTATATTATGTCATATAAACATATAATAAATATATAACATGTATACACTTATATTTATGTATATATAAATTAATATTTAAATGTGAGAAGACTATGTGACTTACATCCCTTCTAATACATTAGGGTCTTCAGCAGTCTTAATCTGGCCCTGATGGAGGCAATGAAGAAAGCTGGAAACTGCTGATCAAATAGCCGAGGTTAAGATCATCTGGCTTGTCACATGATGGCATTCCTATGAGTATCTCATGGTGAGAACAATACCTTAATTATATGTCCCTTTCTTCTAAAAACATACAACTCCAGAGTAATCATGAGAGAAAACAAACAAACAAACAAACAAACAAATACCATATCAGAAAACTTAACAAAATCCCTGATTCTCAAAATTGGTGAAGAACAGACAGTAAGGAGACAGTAGGAGGACCTAAGAAGAGATAACCACTAAATATGAGGCAACATGGGCTCCTGAAACCATTTAATAAGAATATCAGAGTGGAATGTGGAAAATCATAGTAAAGAATGGGCCTCAGTTAATAATAACAAATCAATATACATTAACTGTCTTACTAAATATCTCACACCCCTGGGTGTAGGGCACACAAAAAAATTATTTGTATTGTGTTCTTGATCACTTCATCAAGATAACACTGTTCTAAAAGCTTTATTTTCTTTGTTTTCTGTTTTTTGTTTGTTTGTTTGTTTTTTTGGTTTTTTTTTTTTTTTTTTTTTTTAGTTTGAAGGTCATCCTTGTAGTATGTGTCTTCCAAAACCTCTTTCTCTTTGCCTGTAATGTGTCTCAACTTTCAGAACTCACCATCTGAACAAACAAGAAAGATTTCCTGACAAAGTCAAGAAGTTAAAAATCACCTTTTCTCCCCAACTTCTTCCCAGAGTACTCTTCATGGAAATAGCATCAAATTCACCCACAGGCTTTGAAAGATCCTGGAACTCACCCAGTAAACCAAGATCTGCTCACTTCTACTTTCTGTGAAAAGGTAGGCTATGTCTCATGGCACTCACCTTACACACACAAAGACAAAGATGCTGGGTTACAGCCACTTTCCTCCTCTGCCTCCACAGCCATTGGGGTGGCCTCTGGGAAATTCACACAGGCACATGCTCACACACTCCATCTGCCTCAGCAGGCTGATGCGCTGGGGCCTTCTTTGAAATAACTTCATGTTGGAAGCTGCCAAATCCAGGTTCCAGTTACAAACGGAGCAAGAACCCAGGACGTGACCCCGAGTGTGAACCCCAGGATGTGACCCTGGACCACCTGTGTTGGTACCTCACTGCTTTATGGACACTGTGGATTTCCTTTCTGTGGAAAGAAATAACCTCCAGTCACATTAACATCGTAAACACATTTGAACCCTTCAGTTGGATGTCCCTTGATGAAGAAAAAAAAAAAAATACAGTGATCAAAAAGGAGCACCATGGTCCATTGAATAATCACCGTTGGAAAGTCTGGACAGCCAACAGAAAAGGAAACATGACATGGGCTGTAGTTCGAGAGAAGAACAAGAGCTCACCTCCTTTGTTGAGAAACGTACTCTGCAATGCCCTTAGTGCCATCATCACTCTAGAGCCCAGGAGTGTCCCCTGGAGTGCGCAATGCGTGCGAGTTGCGTCACAGGTTCAGTTCTCCCTCTTACGAATTCTGACCATCCCCATTCCCGACTTATACTCCAGTATAGTAGGTTTCAAACTTCAAAGTACCCAAGAGGTGCTTAAAGTTTTCCAAATAATGTGAAGAGGGAGGTATTTTTAGATTAGTAACTATCTTAAGTATTTCAGGGTTATTTTTAGAGTATAAAAATGTTTACAGTGCTATGTTTAGAAGAGTCGTGGTAAATTCTCACATTTACTTTTTTTTCTTAAATGTTTTTGTAAGAATGTGGCTGCTGTGGAGGTTTGGCTCAATTGCTTTTCTTTCTTTCTTTTTTTCTCCTCCCACTTACAAAACTGTAAACTAAATGAACATTGTTTCACTTCAATATCCATGTTGGAGGAAAGTATGTTTTGACTATACTTTACCCTATACTCAGGCATTCACTTCTTATGAATTGACAATTTGAATAGAATTTTGTCTTAAGGGTATTTTAGGACTTTTAACAACTTGAACTTAAAGGTTTTATCAGCTTGGATTTATGATCAGTTAGGCGGCTGCTGGTCTATCAACATAAAAGCTTGATGGGTTTGACAAACAAGGTAGTTTTTGTTGTTTTGTTTTTTTCTTTTTTGTTAAGTAGAAAAGAGATGAAAAAGCAGAAGTAAGAATCCGAACATATACTGATAGTTTCAAAGTTCCTTTTCTCATAGGGTTATAGAATAAGGGACTTCCTCAACACAGCAGGTCTCAGAGACTGCGCAACTTCTGAAATGCCATTGAAAATCCCCCTTGCTAGAGAGAGACAGAGGCAGAGACAAACACAGAGACAGGCACAGAGAGACAGGGACAAACACAGAAAGAACAAACCTGACTCATTTTAAATTTTCTGATTGTTCTGATGTGTCACTATGGAGCTCGGGAGCCCAGTCTAAAACAATGAGCTGACATAAATCATATTTAGCAGAGGTAATAAAACTATATAAGACAAATTTTTTCATGACCCTGGAATAGGCAATGATTTCTTAATAGGGTACAAAAAGCACAAACTGTAAAATAAGAAAAAGATAAATAGGAGTATATTAAAACTCAGAATATTGTTGATAAAAAGATATTATCCACAGCATGACAAAGCAGGCTACAGAAAAAAAGTATAAAATTTTACCAGACATCAAAAAGTATATTTCAAGGTTTTGAATACTTTACTTGGTATGCACTGGTTGTACGTTGTACTAGGTTTCAAGAGGACGTATTCTTACAAGTTTCTACTTTGAGCATATTCCTGACTGTACCAATCTCGCTTCCTTTTTCCTCTTTCTTCTTCCCATCAGCCTCCTTTGTCTGCCCATGATATTTTACTTCTACTCTCATGCCATATGATTGTGCACAGCTTCATGCATCTGTATAAAATATGGGATCCACAAGTGAGAAAGAATGTGACACTTGTCTGTCTGAAACCAACTTAACTGATTTGCCTCTAGTTACATCCATTTTCTTGCAAATAGCATTAAGTTTGTTCTCCTTTATGGCTGAAAAAAATATAAATATAATATATATATATATATATATAATAAAGTATGAATATATATGACATTTTCTTTATCCATACTTTATTTGTTGCTGGCTGTGTTAGTTCTAAACCTTAGAATAGTGAATGGCAGTGCAAAAGGCATCAGTTCACAAGTATCCCCTTGACATGTTGCCTTCGCGTCCTTTGTATGAATACTCAGGAGTGTTTGGGCTGTTCATATGGCCAATGTGTTTTTGTGTGTTTGAAGAATAATCATACTGATTTCCAAAGTCCTTAGTTTAGTTTATATATCCATGAATAGTGTGTAACTCTTCTCTTTTTGTACACATAATAATAGGCATTTACTATTTTCTTTTTAAAGTTTTTTTTGCTCTATTCTTTATGTATTTTGCCTGGATATGTGTGTGTGTGTGTGTGTGTGTGTGTGTGTGTGTGTGTGTGTGTGTACACCACGTGTTGGGTGCCTACAGATGTTGGGAAATTGTGTCAGATGCCCTGGAACTGGAGTTAACATGTAGGTGCTGGGAATCACATCCAGGTCCTCTACAAGAGCAGAGAACTCATGTGAGTTGATGACACGTTGTTCTGAGTGACTGAATCCTCTTCAGAACAGTCCCTTCCCTACATTCCACTCTCGAAGTTTCTGCTCTGAGACTGCAGGTGCCGGCTCTGCTTTCCGAATTTTACGGGGCCATGGCCATCTGCCTCAGGTGCTCATGCTCAAGTGATCAGCGCTTCCCTGATAGCCATTTCCAAGTGCTTGCTGCTTTAACGTCATTGCATTGCTAACTGGGAGAAGGAGAGCATCCCTGAAGGATCACAATAAAGAAAGGGAGAAACCTCAGAGCTTACAAGACCCCCTCTTGTGCACTACTGAACTCAGCTAATACTCAGGCTCTCCCTCTCCTACTGCCCTAACTCAGGAGAACAGAGGAATACCATGAGACTAAATGCAGGAAGATCGCTTGAGATCATGAGTTTAAGACCAGCCAGCAATATAGCAAAACATGATCACTTTAAGGAAGAGGGGAGGAGTGGTAAAAGTAAGTGGGCTCACCGCCCATACATATACATGCATGAAGAGTAACACATATAGACTCTGTAGAGGTGATTTATTCAGAGTTTCTTACATCAAAATTCAGCTTTTAAATTTTATGCAGTTATGAAGCAAGCGTAAAGCTACTTCAAAATTTCCTAACTAGCTTGACATTAATAGAAATGCTCTCAGTTCCCCTAAGATGGGGCTTAACCAAGTCCAAATAAGACTGTGCAAAGGAAATGCTCAAATAAATCATCAGAATGCTGTTTCCACCTGCTATGATCTCCCAGCTATTAAAAAGGCTTAGCAGAGGGATGATTGAGCTGAGTGCTGAATTTCATGGAACAAATTACTGAAGAAAAGCTGCGAGGAAAAAAAAATTCTCAAGGAGCATCACAGCAGGTTTCAAGCTATTAATCCTCCAAGAGTGTACTTCACGTGGAAACTGTTAGGTTTATAAGATGATTAGAAAGCCAAGGCTGAAACCGTCGATTTGTCATTAATGAGTTGTATGATCATGAGCGTACTGCTTAAAACCTAAGAGCTTGAAGGACTTGTCTGTGAAAGAGGACAATTTTGTGGTAAGAGGCAGATTGGCAGCTGTTGACAACAAACATTGGAGGCATGGATGTCTTTCCTCCATTTTCTGTTTGTGAAATTGTGGTTTTTAACAATGGGAGCTAGAGACTGCTCAGTCACACAAGCAAGAGAACACAAGTTTGGATTTCCCGAACCCATGTCAAAAGCTAGGCAAGGCTGTGAGTGTCTATAACCTTAGCTCCGGGGAAACACGGAGACAGAGAGCTCCCTGGAGCTCACTGGTCAGACAGCCTATATACTCCATGACCTTCTGCTTCAGTCTCAAAAAACAAGGTGGAGAGAGACAGTCCCTACCTGCTGCAGGGCAGATTGTCATATCCTGCTCTCTACTTAGGGGCGGGGCTTCTCTCCCAGAGGCCCTTCACTGTATAATCCAGACATCTTGGTTCTGCTGCCCCTTTCCTCCCTTTTCTTTCCCTTCTCCCCGACCCTTCCCCCTCCCCCAACCCTTGCACACTCCCCTCCCCTCTCTCTCGCCCTTACTGCTCTCAGTAAACCCGTATTTATATAATATAGCTTCGTCTAGCCATTAGCTCATTCCGTTTTACTTAGTCATTTGTAAACACACATACGCACCCCGCACACAGATACACATTGGCACAGGCAAAACAATCTGCATGGATTAACGCGGACTAAATGATGGGATGTGTATAAGTATTTATCCCAAAACATGGCCTTCCCTGTCACTGCTGTCTCCAGACCTGACACTAACAGCAACTGTGACCTCTAACACCAAGCAACCCCATTACGTACCTGTCACTTTGCAGCTCATTTTCTAACACCACAATCCAACTCCAAACACTTCTCCCCCGCGAGCTAAGTGTGTTCTTGGTTTTCCTGTGTGAAGCGTGTTATTAACCTGGACTGTGTGAGATGGTCCATATCCGGCAGTTACCACTGAACTTCACACAGCCCAAACAAAATAGGAAATCACAACATTTTAATGGAAGTGACAGCTATCATTAAACTGATCTTTGCTTTCTATTATTTATTTAAAATGTGTCCTGCTTTCTTTAGAAATCTCTTCCAACTCTTCCCAGGTGCTCCAGTATCTTCGGGGCTCTTCTCTTCATCATTACACAACATGGGTAGGCAGAGTTTTAAATCTTTCTTGACAGATCCTGCCCCTGACTTGAGGCTCACTGTTCAGTCCATCAACATATTTGGGTATCTAATACTATTCACCTCAATGATTCTCCTCTTATTGTTAGACCCACGGCTTAAATCTCTTGATTTAATGATGACATGTCTGCTGGAAGTGAAAATCTGATGTCATCAGCTCTCACCATTGATTCCCGAATTTTGAATTCAATGAAAAATTTTCAACATGGGCTGAAGACCCTCAGAGAACATGAACTGTCCTACTCCACATGCCCCCTGTTCTAAAAGCTCTACTTTCTATCATCTCCTATGACACACCATGCTTCTGTCTGATTTGAGTGATGCTATAACCATTCTTATCCAGTTTCGTATGGACACATGTTTTTGCTTCCCTTGAGTGTATGTAGGATAATTGGGCATTTACTATTATGGCAACTTCTTGGCCAGTGTTGTTGTTTACATGTTGAGAGATTGTTTCTGTGTGTTATATCAAGAGTAGGTTGTAGAGGACTCGCATTTGGGCTTAGTGGATAATGGTGCTTACTGCAAAGCCTGGAGACCTAAGCTCAATTCCCTGACCCAAGAAGAGGACCAACTTCCAAAAGCTGTCCTTTGACCTTGATACGTGTGCAATTGCATGAGGTAAGTAAATGTAATTTGTATATATATTTTTTAAGACACAAGAACAGGCTGTACCTGGCAGTGGATGTATGCTGGGAGAGAGGGTAGAGATGATTAAAGTGAGAAAGGCAAGAGTGACTCAGTGGAAATCTGGCAGTGCAAATGACAAGAGGTGATAAAATTCTGCAAATGCACTGAAAAAGTTCACTACTCTTCTGGAGTTGATGTGAGCTGTGAGAGTAGTTGCCGTTGTATGTAAGAGAAAGTGAAGAATCACTGCATATTTCAAGATTTTTGTCCCGATGAGCTAAAATGCAGAGGTGCCAGGATGAAGAAGAAACAGGGAGGCAGGTGCAGTGTGAGGAGAAGAGCCAGGATGTGAACTGGATTGTTTGGTAGATATCCAGAGAGAGACTCGTTCCTAAGGTTTAGAGAGAGCCCTGAGCTGAATACAGGTGATATATAAAACTAGAATCAACTCAGATGCTTTCAGACCAAGGCCATAACCTCATCTTTAGTACTTCAACTTTTCATAGGTCCTGTTTATTGACTGGTTTGGAGTAAATTCCCAAGTTATATAAAGAAATTCTTGGAGATCGGCCTCTTTGCTCAGAGACACATACGATTTCATAGACAGCAAAATCTCTGAACTCAATGCTCCTGTCTTGCTCAGCAGAGCAGATATTTTATTCTATCTCCAAGTTTATTTTCTCCAGTGTCAACCTTGTTCAGTACTGAATATGACAGCCTATCACATTACTTCTTTGGCACTCCATGGCTCACACTCATTTCTCTTGGGGGTCTAAACTATACCGTCTATTGCTGTAAACCAAGTGCCACAAACCTAAATCAGCACAACTTTACCTTACAGCTCTGGGAGTGAGGGCCACCAAGGCAATCTCAAGGAGCTCGGCTAAGTGTTAGCAGGACTGTACTGCCTTCTGTATGATCCAAAAGAGAATTGCTTTCTTCGTCTTTCCCCATTTCTAGGTGACAGCTGCAATATTTGGCTCTTGGCCTCGGTTCTCTGTCTACAAAGCAATCTTTCTTTCTATGAAAAGCGTCCTTGCAGGACTCACCTGGATAACTCAAGCTAACTTCCCCCACTGAAGAATCAGCTCTCACCATTGATTCCCGAATTTTGAATTTAATGAAAAATTTTCTTTACTTCAACAACAACTTCATCTTTTGTCTTATAGCCTAACATATTCACTAGTTCCAGTGACTGCGATATGGAAACAGGGGCAGAGGCATTTGTAAAAGGAATCTCTTGTGTATTGTATGGATGCAACAGCTGTCAATTTAAAAAAAAAAAAAAAACTATGGCCTATGTCTGAGGCAGGAAATAGGTGGAACATCTGTCTGGGACAAGGGATTCTGGGACAGGCCTACAGGATTTAGCCTCCCAGATGTGAGTAGAATGGACCCGTGGTGCCTGAACTCAGGTAACCAGCCGTGTGGTAGAATGTAAATTAGAATAAATGGGATATTTTAAGTTACGACCTAGTCAGAGAAGTGACTAGCTATATGGTCAGGTATTTGTGTAATATTTTATAAGTCTCATGAGCTAAGGGGAGTCTGGGAGCTAAGGGGCAGGAAGAAAAACCACTCAAAACATAATGACATCCCACTACATGCATTATTCTTTCTACTAGTGTTTATGATCTATGGCTCTTGGCAAAAATCTGAAACATAGAGCACTAAATAGATGCAAACTAATTAATAAATGCACCTTTCAATGTTTTCCTGGATGTTTTCCTCTGTTAAGTATAACACCTGCCCAGGTCACTTCTGAAGAGTTTAAAATTATCATCTCTCTGAGGATTGGTAGATGGCAGATAGAAAACCTGAAAATAAAACACTATTCAGTTCCTGGTCTGAATATTGTCACCTGTATCTTAGCATGTGGAAGAGTCTCTCCTTCAGCTGAATTCTATGAGAACTATCAAGTTGAAAGGTGTGGAGCACATTTGGAGGGAAAGATATGTTTGGTGGGGCTGGACTCTTGTTACTGAATTCTACTTACCAGTGTTTAAAGTTCCTCCATCTTGCTCCTTGTCAGTACAGAGAACTGAAAGAGTTTAACGTTCTGGCCAATGCTAACACTAAAATGATTTTCAAGTGTATTGTCAAGAGCCTGTGCAAGTTTCAAGGTCAGACCATCAAATCATGGGAACCAAACGGCAAAATTCCTTGACCGCTCCATCCCTATAGCGCTGCCCTTTCTCCCTGTTACGTTTTATTTTTTTGCTGTTGATTCTACACCTTTCTTGCTACCTCATGACTTTCATACAAGCAGTGCTTATTTGCCTTCAGACTCACCATGGCAGCCCAGTCCTTAGCACACATTAAATATGCAGTGGTTGGTAAATAACAGTACAGCTATTATTCGAGTTCATGCCGAGTGAGAGTCAGCTTTTGTGTGATCTGCATCAAGGCACACACTCACATCCAGTTTGGGAGATGCATGCTTCTTCAAGGTTCCTGGGTGATGGCTCTGAATAGGATCCTTGGACTCCCTGTTCATCTACAGACTTCTAGATTATCTGAGACACACCATTGCTTGTCAGCTAGCTGAAACAAACTGTTCCTTCCCACACAACGAAATAAGAACAGTGCACATCACCACAGCACTACCGAAAATGTCACTGTAGTGCTGACAAAGATGGAGGGGATGGAAATTTTCCCTTTGGTGTATAGCTTGGGGCTGAGTCTTCACACAAAAAAAGTGCACGTTATATAAGAACATGGTATAAGCATGATTCATAAATTGTATTCATTTAGTTTTGATGTCGATTTTTTTAAAACTCTTAACTCCTTTGCATTTGTGAATAATCGTGTGCAATTATTAAGTGTGTGATTCATCCTCAAATCAATTCCAAACACTTTATACTTTCAAAGCTAGGCTGGCAGTTTGTCATGCGCTGATTTTTTTCCCCCATGGTATTGTTCGTGGAAGCACATAGTATGAGAGATCATATTATGATAAACATTTGCAAAAATTGTTTTTTATTAAATACTGTGCCAATATGTTGGCAAGAGCTCTGATTCTAGAATACAAAGCGGGGGGGGGGGGGGGCGCAACCTACAGCTTTCTAGTTGGATTCTAAGCCCTTCCTCACAGGAGGGAATTCTTATCTGGTACTGTCAATCTGGCCAAAAACTCATGACTCCGCCGGTAGCTGAGAGCTATTGGAAGGCGGTGGCTGCTGCTGGACACAGAGTCGTTTTTTTTCAGGGTTGAGTCCTCTCTCTGCTCTAGTGACCCGCACCCCATGGGACGGCACTACACCTGTGTGCCTACCAGTGCATGAACTCGACTCGGTGGGTCACAAAGAAGAAAAGAAGAGAAGTTGGGAAGAGAAAATGTGAGCTTTTTTCTCAGAGAACCTGAAAAAAGGCAAGGAGTAAGTATGACAAAGTACATTCTATACATTTATGAAATTCTGAAAGAACAGACAAATACAGTAAAAGATTTGGAAAGCATAGCGCCCTTCGGAAAGGAAGGCTAAGTCCTCGGAGCTAGTCCTTATCCAAGTCCGCCTGTTGGTGTAGGAAAGATCCCGAGGCTGCTTTTGGACTGACGAGTTCTTGACTGTAAATCTCAAGGATAACTGCAGCTTGTGCTGTAGGTACAGGGAGAACTGGGAAGAACACCCTGGCCGCTGTTCTGGTCCGCCGAGGAATTCCCCTTCTAAGGTTTAGCCCAAGTCCCATGACTCCACAGGATGAATGCAGAGCAGGCTGCTTTCTGCCGTTCCTTGGTTATCAAGGAAAACAAGGCGCTTGTCAGGGAGACTCGGCCACACCAAGCATCACTCTTGAGATGTGAACAGCCGCAATGAATCCTGGGTTTTCTTTGTCCATTTCTGCCACTGCATGAGTAAGAAGCCTACTCCACATCTCTGGCAGAGATCCTTCATCTATCTCTCCTTCCCCAAGTATAAAATGGGACTAAGCTGAGGGTATAAGCCATCTCACTAAAATTCTGGAAAAATTCAATAAACCCATAAAGATATTAAAATGCTGGGGCGTAGCATAGAGTGAGCTCATTTACTGACATTATCACCATGATTTGCATCCTTCCCAAATCATGTTATACCTTCTCACCTTCCTCACATCACCTCATCCAGTTCTGTTCTTTTTATTGGCACCAGACTACAGAATACACCTCAGCACACAACTGTATCCCAGATAGATAGAGCGGACTCGGACACACCCGAACACAGACCCTGAGAGGACTCACAGCATACGGTTAACAGGTCAGCAGAAGTCTTGCTATCTTCCCCAAACTCCACTTCTCTCTGCATCTTATCTGGTGAGTAGCATTGTCATAAGCTCTAGTCCTCGAAGCAGAAATTTTGGGAATAATATTTTATTTCCACCGCCCAACCCTAAGTCTTCCAGTAGACTACTGCTAACTTTACCGAATACAACCAGAGTTCCTCCTTGAGTCTTAACAGAGCTTGAGTGCATTACTCCAGCCTGTTTCCAGTGCAAACTCCAACTCAGTGCTGCTGGCCTCTGTCCATATGAACTCATGCATGATACCTGCTCCCTCAGGACCTCTGAATCTGCATTTTCTTCCAACCTTCATATTCTTTCCTGTGATATCTATATATTTAGGTCTTTCCTGTCATTAAGCCCTCCAAGTTTCTCCCTAAGAAGGTCTCCATTCCCATTGTGGTAGTTATTTTCTATTAGATTAGATGATGTGATTAATCTATTTTATTGATCAAATTTATTCTGTTAATTTTTGTTTACCTGCTTCTGGGTTTTCTATGCTAGAGCCTATAGTAGACCCACACATATAACAGGAATAGGACCAGTGTGCATTTCATTGGAAATTTTATCCATAATTTTAATTCCTTCAGACTGCTTTTATGAGTGATGCAATTTTGTGTATATTCAAAGTTCTAGAACACAGACTTTTGAATAAAAGTTTTTGTAATGAAGGTAACAGCCCTCTCTAAAGTTCTAATGTTCTAATATACAAAACCTGTGGACATGTCTTCCAGGATAAAAGTTAATTTACAGGTATGTCAGGTGAAGAATTCTTTGACTGAGAGATTTTTCTGGATCATTATACGGACTGAATGTACAAAGCAAAGTTTTTCTTTTCCTAAGAGAAAGGCAAGGCACCATGTGGGAGATGGCAGTGAAAGCTGGAAATACCCAAGGGCTCTTTGAGAATCCAGAAATGGGGTCAACCAAAGAATGCAAGTGGCCTCTGGAAGGTAAAAAGGCAAAGAAACAAATTTTTTTCCCTAGAGCCCCCAGGGGTGGCCTTGTTTTGTTATGATTTGTTACAGTGGCCATAAGAAATTAAATCAGGGTTAGGGAGATGACTCAGAGTGTAAGAGCACTTGCAGCAAAAGCCTGAGGATGTGAGTTCAAATCCCTAACACCCACATGAGAAGCCAGGTATGCACCTGTCAGTACTGTCAATTCTGCTGGGGGTGGAGATAGATTACTGAAGCTTTCTGGTTGCCAAGCAAGCTCCAAGCTCAGTGAGATATTCTCTGATGGTTTAAGTGAGAAAGGCTCTAATAGGCTCATATATTTGAATGCTTGGTCTCCAGATGGTAAAACTGTTTGGGAAGGATCACACAGATGATAAATAGGTAGATGATAGATAGATAGATAGATAGATAGATAGATAGATAGATAGATAGATAGCATACACACACTTATAATATGGGTAAGAGGAAAAAATAATCAGTTAGAAAAATAACGAGAGGTAGGTAGGCAATGCCAGCTAGAGTTATGGCATTTTTAGGGAAGGTCTCGGTGAGAAGCAGAACGCTAAGCCAGCACTTGAAGAAGGCAAGGAAGCCAGTGTTGCAGGTAAGAAGAGGGTTCGAGGCAGAGGGAACACTCGAAGCCAACAGCTAGATGGGCAGAAGCCTAGTCTGTCTGAGGAACAGCAACATGTCCAAAGCAGCTGTCTCAGTGAGGAACTGAACAGATGAACCTCAGAGAGGAAAGGGCAGTGGGGGAGTGTGAGGGGACATAAACCATTCTACCTTTCCTTCATCTCATGCATGAGCAGAGGTGGTTTCCATTTCCTCCTCCACACCCCACATCATACTCTGCATATCTCTCATAAAAAAGAAAAAGAAAAAAAAAACACTTTTTGTTTTGATTCACATGTATCAATTTGAAGTTATTATATATATGCACATATGTTGTGAGTCTTGGGTCTGAATTCATTTTTATGCTGATGGACATCAAATTCTTCTAATGCAACCCTCTGAGAGCAACTTTTCTTCATTGAATTACTTTCTTGTATGTTTGCCATCTCTGGATAGTCTACTTCTAAACTTTCTACTTTGCTCCTCCTACCTTTTCTCCCTTCCTCCCTAACATGATCATCACTTGAAATAAAGGATTGTTTATTTCAGCTTTGCTTCCATAGCAATTGGCACAATGTCTGACCCACAGTAAGTACACAGCAAATAAAAGCTTATTGACTCATTGGCAGAAACTTGGCTCCTTTGGTTTTTGTCGGTGGTGACCCGGCTAGCCCACTCACATTCACGAGAGGAAATAAAAAGCATTTGCACTGAGTTTTCTGTTACTTCCTCCAGTACTTACTGAGCGTCCATCTGCTCACATTGCTGAGAGCTCTCTGAATCAACCACAGAATCACCAAATCATGTGTAATATGCACAGATACACTCAGTAGAAGGGAAATGGTACAAATGAGATACGGTCCTTGGATGAAAGATTTTGTTGCTTGTAATACACTCTAGTAACAACAAACAGTAATTCCACGGCCACGCGAGAAGGGAGATGAATCCTAAGTAGCTACTGACTGCATGTCTGACCTTGGGGAGGTTATTTATTTAATTACACGTTTAATTTAAATTTATTTATTTCATCTTTAATTCTGTGTGTATGAATCTGTGTAGACATATAAGTGCTTTCAGCGTCTAGAAGATGGCACTAGGTCTGTGGTGCTGGAATTCCAGGCGGGTGTTACCCCCTCCCGTGGGTACTGGGAACTAAACTTGGATCTTCTGTAAAGGCAGCACACACTGTTAGCCACCAAGCCATCTCTCCAGCCCCTAATTCAAATTGTAAAGCCTCAAGTAATAACGCGTACAGTGGCAATTAAAGCTCAAGCGCAGAAATGTTGTAAAGGTATAATTTAATGATACAGTTAAAGCCTTAAAGCAGTGCCTTTCCAGAATTTAGTAAATCCTTTGTAAATGTTAGCTGCCATTATCTATTTCCATCTATTAATTTGTAAGTAGATTTTTTTTTTCCTAGATGATATCACACGATGTGAAAAAGCATGGAATATCTACAAAGCTGCAGTGAGCACATATTTTTTTTCAGGATTACATCCGTAGACATGTAAATGGAGAGAGCTGTTAATTTTATAGGCTACCAGTTTGCTGTGGTTTACTCACTCCCAATCCAAAAATCAAATAAAATTTTCTTCAGTTTTCAGTAAAACATTCGCTGTTTGCAGGTGAAATGAACGTGATACAGCCTATGACAGTGGTTCTCAGCCTTCCTAATACTGCGACCCTTTAATTTAGTTCCTCATGTTTTGGTGACCCCACCAGCCATAAATTATTTTCGTTGCTACTTCATAACTGTAATTTTGCTACTGTTATGAATCATAATGTAAATATCTGATATTTCCGATGGACCTGTATGAAAAGGTCCTTTCCCACACGAAGGGGTTATAACCTACAGGTTGAGAACCTTTTCTTGGTAATCACCAAATATGATCTCTTTAACATGGCAATGGACCCTGGCAAAATTTCCAATTATTGTATGCTTTCTGTGACAAAAAATAACCAAGCATTAATTATAACATACAATACATGAACATTCGGTGTTTAAAGATATCGCTCACATTTTTACTAAGTTTCAATATGTTTCACTATCTCCCTATGACACAGAGGCATCTTCTCGAGACGTTAGGTAACAAACCACAGGAATACAATTGGTTAAGGCAAAGAAACATTAACTGGTGGTTCCCAGGAAAGACCAAGCCAACAGCTTTTGGATAAAACAGAGACGAGTGTGTTCCCTGTTGAAATAAGAAAGAATCTGGTCTTGATGGCATCTTAGTAGTGTCTTAGAGAGAAAAGCTTGAAGTAAGATATGGATGGGGCTTCAGAAGCTAGTTCAAAGAGACTCACTCACTGGTGGGGACAGGAAAATGAGGGAGCGTGACGAACTGAGCAAGGGTCATGAGAAAATTCTTATTATGGGTAAGGTCAGGCAACATTTAGAAGAGAATCTAGAATGATAGTTAATATGTGTGCCTGGAAGACAGATGTATATATTAAGAAGGGAGAATGAAGTTAACTGAATTAGCTACTATTCGTCTCTTTTTTAATTCTACTTTTTTTTTTACACAAAGGTTAAATTATTTTTGATCCCATTATCTTTGGCAGTAGCTTATTTAGTAAAAAACCAATATCGATGAAGTCACAATAAACTGCATGGTTGTAGCTGGTTTTTAATTTTCACTGGAGTGAGACACACACGTGAGTTTAAAGCTTTAGTGCCCCACACATTCACCGTTCAAATCTGTTGCTTTAGCAAGTTTCCTTTAATTCATATTTTTCTTTCAGTTAGGACACGATGGCCTGGAAATTTTATCCCAACTGGCTAGCTTTAATAGTGCTTGAAGGTACTGTTCATGCTACTAGAGCAGAAAGGTAATCATCCATCTTACCCAGCTATAAGCCTCAAGAGCTACAAAAATGAGTGGTCTAATTTGTGTAATCATGGCATGAATGTCATGGGAGTTACCAGCCACTTTCTTATTGGATTTAAGTCCTGCTCTACAAGATGAAAAACTCAGAACTAGTACCATTATCAGGATAAGAACCTATAGCTACATAGGTCATAGGCCCTCTGGGAGAGATTGCTAGTATTCTGCCAAAGAAACACAGCATTCAACTAACTCCTAATAGCTTATCACTATGGCCATTGATTAATGTGTTTATAAATCCTTATCAGGCAAGCGTCTATTTGCAGTAGCTAGTGATTGGCACACAATCACACACTGGTCAAGAAAATATGAGACTGTGGGGTGCCCATCCCCAAATGGAACAAATATATGCCACTTCCTCCTCCATGGGCTCAAAGATCATGGCTGAAAAGCGGGCAAATAGAGTGTAAGATCCAGAGGCAGTAAATGACCACAAGGCTCTGTGAGTTCTGGATACAGCAAAGCAGTTGCATATATGAACTCACAGGAGTTGTGACATCATGCACAAGACATGTGCAAGCCCAAGCAAGACCAAACCCTCCTGTAAAGGGGAGAGGTGGGCATGAAATCCTACTCTTAGTTGACGAGCTAGTGGTAGTTGGTGGTGGCTGAAAGAGGGAGAATCCGTTTTCTCTTAGGGCATCCTGGGTTACATGAGATCATTTTTCAAAAATCAAATTTAAAACAGAACAGCAGCTCCTTCTCTGCCCTGTGCCTGTGGATCAGGAAGTAGATCTCAGCTGCTGCTCCAGAACCATGCTCCTCACAAAGTTGATAATAAACTAAGCCTCTGAAACTAGTTTTTGTTCCCCCAACTCCTGGCCTGCTAGAGCCCACCTGCAGAGGCCTGTAAGTGCAGTCTGCCTCGGGCCATCTCTGACCAACCCCATCCCACTAGCATGCTCCAACCTTCATGTATGGGTCCTGCCCCATTTCCTGGGATAAGCAACTACTGGGGAACAGCATCAGAGCAGCAGCTACCATCAGGGAGCAGAAGATACCAGTACCCATCAGGGACCAACGGTATCCAGAATGCCCCATTTCCTGGTCCCCATCTGCACCTGCAATCCCAGAAACCAGCAGCCATCAGAGACAACCACTTTTCCCTGTGTCCACCAGCTATACATACAACCCTAGAGGCCAACTTTCATCAGGCACCATCGGGCTTGCTAACAACCAGGGACCAAATGGCTAAGGATCAGCTTAAGAACACAAGCAGCAAAATGCTGGGCCGTATAGCACAACTGGAACCCAGCTATTCAACTTCAGCAAGCCCCAGATACCCTAATACACCTGAAGCACAGAAAACGATCTTAAAGCTGATGTTATAAAAATGATAGAGTTTTTGAAAGAGGGAAATAAATCCCTCAAAGAAATACAGAACAATACAATCAAACAGGTGAAGAAATTCAGTAAATCCCTTAAAGAAATACAGGAAAATACATTCAAATGGGAGAAGGAAACGAAAAACTATCCACGACCTGAAAACAGAAACAGAAGCAATAAGGAAAACACAATCTGAGACAACCCTGGAAATGCAAAACCTAGGGAAGAGAACAGAGACTACAGACATAAGCTTCACCAACAGAGTACAAGAGAGGGAAGAAAGAATCTTGGGTATAGAAGATGCGATTGAAAAAAATAGAAACATGAGTCAAAGAAAATGTTAAATATAAAAAGTTCCTGACACAAAACATCCAAGAAATCTGAGACACTATAAAAAGACCAAACCTAAGAATAATAGAAATAGAAGAAAGAGAAGACTCCCACTCCCAGCTCCAAGGCCCAGAAAATATTTTCAACAAAATCATAGAAGAAAACTTCTCCAACCTAAAAGAAAGAGAGAGAGAGAGAGAGAGAGATTCCTATAAACATACAAGAAGCTTACAGAACACCAAACAGCTGGAATAAAAAAAGAAAATAACCCTGCTACATAATAATTAAAACACTAAATTTACAGAATAAGAAAGAATATTAAAAGCTGTGAGGGAAAAAGGCCAAGTCACATATAAAGACAGATCTATCAGAATTACATTTCACTTCTCAACAGAAACTCTTAAAACCAGAAGGTCCTGGACAGATATCCTACAAGCACTAAGAGGCCACAGATGTCAGCTCCAACTACTATACCTAGCAAAACTTTTAATCACCGTAGATGGAGAAAACAAGATATTCCAAGACAAAATATTAAACAATATCTATCCACAAATCCAGCCCCACAAAAGATACTAAAAGGAAACAAACACACACACAAACAAAAAAACAAACCTCCACCCTAAGGAGGCTAACTACACTCTGTAAAACACAGGAAATAAATAACCCCACATCAGCAACCCCCCCACCACAGTCTGCCACCACCAACACCAAAATAACAGGAATTAATAATGATTGGTCATTAATATCATCCAATATCAATGGACACAAATCACCAATAAAAAGACACAGGCTAACAGAATGGATGCAAAACCAGGATCCATCAGTCTGCTGTTTCCAAGGGGGTCGCCTAGAAAGGGAATCGGGTCAGGGCTGCCTCTAACGTGGTCTCTTTTGAATGCTCTTCTGTCACTATCCACTGGCGGGGCTGCCTCGCCAGGACACTGTGAAAGAGGAAACACACAGGCCTGATGAGACTAGAGGTACTGCTCTTTTCTGAGGAGCAGGAGAGGATGGATAGGAGGAAGAGGGAGGAACTGAGGGAAGGGACCAGGAGGAGTGGAGGGAGGGGGATAGGATTGAGATGTAAAGTGAGTAACTAAATAAAAATAATAAAAACAACAATAAGCAAGTAAACTTGATGACTCTTGAGAAGAACAAAGAATATTAAGAATATGAAAAATGAATCCAATTTTATGAAAACATTCCCCTGAAATTTTTTGAGAACAATTTAGAAGTAATGATTCTGAGGAAGAGATTTTCCCCTTGATGCATTTTGTCCTTACATTATAAACGTGTCTCCTGGAATACTCAGCTCCCCAGGCAATTGTCTATGTGGACACTAATTGTTTTCACTGAAATGGATCCTGTAATTTAAACTCCATAGTGATAAAATGAATTAGATATGCACAATGTGCCCATTTGTGAAACTCAAGTTTTCTCACATTCATCATCCCTGGTTTCCTCGTTTCCTCCCAGTCCAAGACCCCTTTTCCGTATTTATGGCTCTCTTTCCTTACATCAGGGACATATTTGCCCTCATTCCACTAGTGATTTTATATTTATTATATACACAACTGTTTCAATTCTCTGCTCTCCACATGTAATATATATGTATTTCAATATGGCTATAGGAAAGGTCTCTTAAATTGCAGGTGACACTCTTTCATTTTCTAGATCAACTAGACATAGGCCTCAGATGAGCTCCTTCATTCACCTTCCTTCTTACAGATAACTCACAGGCACAGGGACTTTCATGGACTCCTTCCATTTCCTTCTCCCTGAGATCTTCCTCAATCTCACCTAAAGATTCTCTTGTTTCTCGCTCTCTCTCTCTTTTTTAAGAATTTCATGTACGAGTAGTATAGTTTCATCATTCTTCTCTTCCCTATGGATCCTCCTGCAATTCTAAAATCCATGGCTCTTATTCTTTAGTTATTATTGCTGCTTAGATATACATATAAATTTGTAAACATACACCTTCTTTAAAAAAAAGATAAAAATTGATTTCTCCCAACACTCAAAATGTACATACAACATTTGAAGTATTTTGCATTCCACACTGAATCAATTATTCCCCCAAAGCTTTGACTTTTTTGATCTTCACAAATTTCTCCTCACTTAAAAACACCAATAATTCTCTCCAATATCAACACATTTTGATGCCAAGACTCTCTTCTGCTAGCATGCTAAAAACAATCTTCACTTGTTTGGTACATTCTTAAAGAAAGTACCTGAAAGAAATACATGTGAAACTATTTTTTTATTAAGACATGTATGTCACACTAGCAGATTAATGGATGAAGTAAATGAAAATTTGACCCTTGTTGGCATTTTGCTTTCAGGAAAAAAAATATATATCCCAAGAAAGAGAAATAAGAAGGCAAAAGGGGACAGAACACGAAAGACTTCTACTGGGCTTTGTTCAGAGTGTAGGGACTTAACATACAACCAATCAGAAGTCATTAAAAGGATTTGTATTGATAACAATAAGCTATGTTTTGAAAATTTTTTTGGTGGCAAACAGATTTCCTAAGAAGTAAAGAAAGAATGGTGGGAAGAAAACTCATAGGCTTTTCCAGGAGCCACAGTGAAACTGGAGCACAGTTTCCAACAAGAAAGATAAATTCAAACACTAAAATAGTATAGTTAGTTGCATTTTGTATATAAGGGTCGTGGAATGGAGTTACAAGGTCATGGCTTATCTAATAAGCAACAGAAGGCAACATCACTTGCTAGGACAGAAGCCATTAGAAATACAGTATCTGATATGATAAGCTCCAGCCTTGGGTAGCTGTTAAATCATCGCGGTGAAATAAAATTTAAAGCACAGTTCTTTGTTCACACAAGTCTCAGTCTAAACAGCAGGCGGCCCTGCCTGTGTACCTTAGGCTGGTGCAAGGGTGCAGTATTTCCCCCGACTACAGGCATTACTAAAGGGCAGCACCAGAATAGAGGGAACCCTTGCGTCAAGGTAGTGTTGGCCAAGAGATGCCATTCTAGTCACTTACCATTTTCAGGTTATTTTACTTACAATTATACCGATTGCCAAGAACCCTACACTCCTCATTTAAGCATTCCCAATTCTCTTTCATCTATGCTTCTCCTAGCCCTTTGCCCGAAGTGAAGTAAGAAGATGTGCTCGATAACCTCATCCACATGTAGGTTATTTGGAAGGAAGAAATATTGGTCTTCAGAAGGGACTATAGGTCCCCAGAAAGCTGACAACTTTGGTCTTTCCAAAAATCACACTTAAAAAAAAAATAAGAGCTTGGTTTAAAGTAAGTTTGAAACCCATTCAAGAAGCACTGGAGGAAAATAATGAAGGAAACCAATAGAGGACATAATGATAAGTTGCTTTTTATTGTCAGAAACTAGTGTCCAAGTCTGCAGGGCTTCTAAAAAAATGTGACAAAGCTCTGGATTTCCTTTCCAACTAGAGAGGAAGCACGGACGCTCATCTACCAACTCCAATTTCTTCTTGATGACTGGCTTGTTCCTGGGTTATTAAATGTTTAACCCTATTAACTTTCCACTGATGGGGCAGTCCTTCTCCCCTTCCATCTTACCCTAGCCTATCAGTACTGGCTGCATTGTCTTCCTCTGTGGCCTGGTAAGGCTGCTCCCCCCTCAGGGGGAGGTGACCAAAAAGAGCCAGCCACTGAGTTCATGTCAAAGACAGCAAGGGGCCACTTCTGAACAGTTTTTAAATTACAGAGTTTGCACTGGCTTTGAATCATTCAAGGGGAAAGATCATCTGGCATCCATATATTCCAGCACACAAAACTAAAAATAGGGAAAGTGGTCCACACCAAAGACCAGAAATGCTGCATAAATATATATGTATAGTCAAGACCTTATAAATGGATAGAATTGCCTAAAGATAATACACCTAATGAATGAGGAGGAACAAGTTCAGGTTTGAGCAGTAAGGAACTGCCAAATCAATGTCTAGATAGAGAGAAAGTAAGCCTGTGTCTTAGCACATTCCTGTTGCTAAAACAAATGCCACAAGTTGGGTGATTTATAAATAATTTTAAAAATTATCCCTGAAACTGCTAGATACTAGAGAATCCAAGATCAAGATGATGTCATTGTCCTGGTAGGGTCTTCTATGATAATGAACAAGGGTTTTCAATTTCTGCACAGAATTAATCAAGCCAAAGAAAGCCTTGAGGTATAATCGACCCTTCACAGCTTTGGATATAGAACTTCGAGGTAACATGAACATTTTTAGCTTCACTCTTAAAGGAGACATCAAGGTCTGTGTAGTTTTCTTTGCTCCCAGACTAAAATGTAGCACATGAAATTGAGCTGAATTCTATATCAGGGTGCTTATTTTATTAATGCAAGTAGAGAATTGACACTGATTACAGACAATTGAGTTTTCTGTAACAAGATCTAACAAATAGGAGCATCACATGCTATATCGAGTCTCTGCACAGTGTTCTCTAGATATCTTTTTGTAAACACATGGAATACAATTGTATAAAACTCAGTACTCCTTAGAAAACTTGATTAAAAATATAACAGAGGGAGGTAACAGTCATGGTAGGGAAATGGTTATGTAAGATTTTCAAGTGTTTACAATAAAAATAACAAATTAGCTCGGGCATGACTCAGACAAAGAAATGATAAGCAATCATCTAAATCCAGTGAGTGCTGGGACAGAATAACTCCGAGATGTAAACAAAAGAACGCTTTGAAATACTAAGCAGCCTACACACAGGAGGGAGGTCTGCAAAATCAATTAGAACAAAAGCTTTTTATTTTTAGGGGGTGGGAAGAGCAGCTATCATGAGGCCTTCAGCAGAATGTTCTAGTCAATTATTTCTGGAAATTACTTTTTTCTCTGTGGACTTGAGTTAGGACTCTTCATGCAGGCAAAGCTATCATTAAAATAAGTGTGTGTGTGTGTGTGTGTGTGTGTGTGTGTGTGTGTGTGTGTGT
>NW_026587216.1:2069417-2114691 GCF_907164565.1 Psammomys obesus
GTGTGTGTGTGTGTGTGTGTGTGTGTGTGTGTGTGTGTGTGTGTGTTTGTCCGTGCGTGTTATGGAAAGAGAAATAGATAGGTAGACAGACAGACAAGTAGATAGGTAGGTAGATAGAGAGATAGAAATAGATAGATAGATAGATAGATAGATAGATAGATAGATAGATAGATGATAGATAGATAGATAGATAGATAGATAGATAGATAGATAGGAAATACTAATCAACAAAAACTACTTCGCTTACAAGAATATTACTGTTATGATGACAGATATAAGAGATGAATTAAAGGTAACTAATGTATTCGTTTAGTGTTTAAAAAATATCATGTCCAAAAAAGATAAAAAATTAATGAAACATATCCAAGAATGTGTTGACAACATATGACTTCTTAGTTCCCTAGGCATTGCTAATAGAACAAAACAGAGTCTAGTGTGGTGGTTGAGCAGCTTCTTGCATCAGATGTAAATGCCAGTCACCTGGATAGCTCTGAAAATAAAGCTTCTGCTCTTTGAGTCTAATGAGATCCTGATGTCTAATAATCCAGGCAACGTCCTGCTGTGCTGTCTGGACCACACTTGGGTAGCAAGATTGGGATAAGACCTGGGATTGGGATAAGATTGGGATAAGTAGAAGTCCCGTCCAGCAAGGGCAGAAGGCTGCGAGAGTTTTCTGAGTTTTAAGTCACTGAGAGTCATAGCCACCTTAGCAAGATGAATATAAGGAAGACCACAATGGCATATGGCAGAGACACGATGTGTGTAAGCACAGCCACAGGATTGTAGCAGTCACCATCCCTCCTCATCGGCAAGAGACCCAGAGAAGCAGCCTAGAATAGAAGCCAACTTTGGAAGCTCACTCTTGGATACACAGGCAAGGTGTAACAAAACCCGGAAGGCCTGACTGTAGCAAGATACACAAGGCACATTTACTTATTCATTATCAAAACAGCAGCCAAGGCTGCTGAGCTTAAAAATTTTCCACAGAGAAGCTACCTTCCACACATCCTTCGTCTGAGATGAAAGTAAACTTTTAGAAACAGAAGTTACCCAGCTCATTGGAATGTACCCAGTGAATTCTAACAAGGATATATTTGCTAATACTAAATGTAAGACAATCCATGCTTTGGCTTATTTTTCATCACAAAACATCTTGTGGCCTCTGCTAGTGGTGCTTTGTAATAGTCAAGCTTGTTTCTAACCTAATAAATCTTTGGTCTTAAAAAAAAAAGTTTCTTCTCCCCATAGAGAGATGCTTTGTGTGTCTTCTGTTTTTAAAGACTGTATCCTATCATCACAGTGGCCACCAAGAAAAGGCTCTTTCATCACTGTCTCAGTGGCAACTAGACTGACCCGTGGTTAGAGATGCAGGCATACTACCTGTGAACAAACTGGAGCAAAGAGTGTTTGCTCACTTCCTCTTACAGAGTCTTCCAACCTTCATTCTAACCCAAGAAAGCACATGACCAAAACCCAGGAGAAAACTTCTTGGGTGCATCTCCCACCCCTGTTTCTAGGACCATCTTGGCCCCTCCACAAAACAGTTGAGAGGTTAAATTTTCTTTTGCAGTCAACATACACATCCAAAAGTTTCTTTTCTATCCTGAAAAAATGTAACAGAGCTAGCTAGTGTGCATCGTGCATGCTAAAAAGGGCATCCACGATGCAGACAAATGTAAAATCCAGAGAGTATACGTTGCTAAGGAAGCATTCTGACTCCCACATAAAACACCACTGGGTGCTGGCTACATAATATTCGTATGAATGTCAAAGACTCTAAATGCCGGACAACACATGCTGGAGAGGATGTGGAGAAAGGGGAACCCTCCTCCATTGCTGGTGGGAATGTCAACTTGTACAACCACTTTGGAAATCAATCTGGCACTTTCTCAGAAAATTAGGGATAGCGCTACCTCAAGATCCAGCTCTACCACTGCTAGGCATATATCCAAAATATGCTCAAGTATACAACAAGGACATTTGCTCAACTGTGTTCATAGCAGCTTTATTTGTAATAGGCAGAACCTGGAAATAACCCAGAGGCCCCTCAGTTGAGGAATGAATACAGAAACTGTGATACATTTACACAATGGAACACTATCCAGCAATCAAAAACAAGGAAATCATGAAATTTTTAGGCAAATGGTATGAACTAGAAAAGATCATCCCAAGGGAGGTATCCTAGAAGCAGAAAGACACACATGGTATATACTCTTTTATAAGTGGATATTAGACATAAAATATAGGATAATCATACTAAAATCTGTACACCTAAAGAAGCTAAGCAAGAAGAAGGACCCTGGGTAAGAAGATCAATCCTCATTCAGAAAGGCAAATGGGATGGACATTAGAAGAAAAAATAGGGAACAGGACGGGAGCCTACCACAGAGGGACTCTGAAAGACTCTACCCTGCAGGGTAACAAAGCAGAGGCTGATACTCATAGCCAAACTTTGGGTAGAGTGCAGGGAATCTTATAAAAGAAGGGGGAGACAGAAAGACCTGGAGGGGACAGGAGCTCCACAAGGAGAGAAAAAAAAAATCTGGGCACAGGGGTATTTTCTGAGACTGATACACCAACCAAAGATGATTCATGGAGATAATCTAGAACCCCTGCTCAGATGTAGCCCATGGCAGCTCAGACTCCAAATGGATTCTCTATTAATGGGAACAGGGACTGTCTCTGACATGAACTCAGTGGCTGGCTCTTTGATCACCTCCCCCTGAGAGGGGTACAGCCTTACCAGTCCACAGAAGAAGACAATGCAGCCAGTCCTGATGAAACCTGATAGACTAGGATCAGATGGTAGGGAAGGAGGACCTCCACTATCAGTGGACTGAAGGAGAGGCATGCATGAAGAAGGGGGAGGGAGGGTAAGATTGGGAGGAGATGAAGAAGGGGGCTACATTTGGGATATAAAGTGAATAAACTGTAATTAATAATAAATAAATAAAATTTAAAAACAAACAAACAAAAACAATGAAAAAACAAAACAAAAGCCTCTTTGTGCCTCAGAGTTTTACCCACTGCACTACTGGCTGAGTTCTGGGGCCCTCCTCGATTCTGTGAACCCAGCTTTATTGTTCCCCTTTCTAAACTTTGTTGTTTTGACATTTGGAAGGATAGAAAGAAAGATTTGGGGGCAGGAGAGATGGCTCGAAGTTAAGAGCACTAGTTGCTCTTCCAGAGGACCCGAGTTCAATTCCCAGCAACCACATAGTGGCTTCTAACCATCTCTAATGAGATCTGGTGCCCTCTTCTGGTATGTAGGTGTACATGCAGACAGAACATTGTCTGTTAAATAATAAATAAATATTATTTATTATATTTGATAAATAAATAAATAAATATTTAAAAAAAGAGAGAGAGAAAGATTTGCTGTGAGGTTAGAAGCAATGGGGGTAGGGGCAGAGGGAAAGTCAGATTTTTGTTTAGTTCAGCCTTTCTCGCCAAGGGGCTAGAAAGGACTGTGGCAAAAGCCTTACAGTAACAGATTACATATTCCATTCCCTTCTCTGTGTGTATTTCCTTTAGGAACTTCACCAGGGAAGTCAGAGACTTCAGCAGCACAGGATTAAAATTTCACATCCTGTTTCTAATTTTCAAGATGGTCATAGGGTCTGGAAACAGACATGACTATTCCTAATAAGCAATTCATGGATATTGCTTTATAGTACATGACATAGCCAATGAGGAGGGTTGCTACATTTTAAAGCCACAGTCTGTCCTTACTGTACTGCATTCTGCACTAATCTTTCTTAAAGACCAACCAGGCTGGAAACATTGAACATCCTGGTTAGTGTTTGTACTTGCTGTGGTCTGAGTGTTTGTGTGCCTCCAGAATCAAAACTGATGACCCTCAAGGTGAGAGCATTGGGAAATGGACCTCCAAAGATTAGACAACATCACGAGAGCAGGAACTTCGTGAGTGGCCCTTGTAAAAGATACCACACATAGCTAGCTTGCTCCTTCTACCACGAGAGGATGCGGAGAAGGTATGCTCCACTAGCCAAGAAGCGGAACCTCCCCAAACACGAAAACTGCCAGTGACTTATCTTAAACTCCCCAGTCTCCAAATGTAAGAAAGACTTCCTTGTCTATTAGCAGTCCAGTGAATGGCATTTTGTTATAGCAGAACAACAATCTGAATATCCCTTTTAAAGTTTTCTCATTGTCTAGAGGTTACTTCAAACCCCCACGTGTGTTCAGAGGACCAGAGTGAAATGAAAGTGCTGCTTGCCCACAACCTTCTGAAGCAATGTTTGACTTACGAAGCGCTTTTATTGTGGTTGGGTAATCTTGAAGACATGGAAGATTCTGAGTGCAGAAAGGATCGTTCGGGGCACTCAGCGGCATTTGAGTTTCAGCTAAACATTTCTTGGGTATAAATATACCCCATGCCATAGTTTTGAGAGTTACCGTTGGTCATGTAGTAGGAAGCCGTGACTGTAAAGTTTTCTGCTTGAAAATTACACACGGGAGGTCAATTCATGCTTTATGGATGAAAGAGTCATAGGGTCATGGCAACCTAAAGGAGGCGCAGATGAGTGAGCCTACCTGGATAGTCCCAATGAGATCTCTCTCTCTCTCTCTCTCTCTCTCTCTCTCACACACACACACACACACACAAATCTTTAAATTCATATTTTAAAGGAATACTTCAAATTATAGGAGAACCTGCAGACCAGAGTAGTTGCCTTTAGAGTGGAGGATAAATGAATGGAAATAAAATAAAGACAGAGAGAAGGAATAAACAGCGACAGACTGCAGCAGGCGCCACTGCTCTCACTGTGTAAGTGGCCATAGCTGATAAGTGGTTTAAATGTGTCAGCGTTGTTCCAACTAGTAATTTCCAGGAAAGAACTCAAACTCTGGCCTTCTGACTCCATGTCCTACCCCTTGTTACTTCAGTCTACAGATCCTAAGGCTACATGCTTTGCCAGACAAAGTAAACCTTTAACAGTGGCTTCCACTCTACATGCTGATTTAAATAGGATACATCAATGTATCTAAATTAACCTTGCTTTTTATTTCACCTGATGTTTTACCAAAAATATGCCCACATACCTAAAATAAGACACATTGTATTCTTTCCTGATAGTCTTCAATCATGTTTTTAGAAAAAGAGAAAAGTTGAGACCAGCAGCCTTGTCAGGAAATGACTTATTTAAGGCCTCCTCTCCTTAGAGCAAAGTTCTCATTTGTAAAGCAAGTACAATAAAGCCTACTTGCATGACCATATGAAGAGTGAACAAGCTGGAACCTGAGGATCTATTACTATCGACAACTTTTATGTTGTGCTTAATCCACATTAAACTTAAATAGGAGAAAGGAGTGTGTCAAAGCCTGGTACTTGAGTTTGTTTTATTTATTTTTTATTGTTTTATTGTTTTTGTGAGGGAGTCTTGCTGTATAGCCCAGACTGGCCCCAAATTACCAATCCTGCTTTGTTTCTCCTATGTCCTAGGATTGCAGCCATGTTCAGGCTTTTGTCATTTAAGTTTTAAAGTATTTAATCACATAGTATTGCTTAGATACAAGGCAAAAAAGAAACATGTGAGTATTTCTTAAAGCATGCTCAATTCTGCTTAATCTATCCAAAGGAATCCCAACCCTTTTTTTCACCCAACATAGAGAATAAGCTTCTTCTCCACCAAAGACCTATTAATAAATTCTCAGAAGCCGAAGACTATTTCAAAGGCAAACACATTCCCTATTATCACTTTGTGTTTCCTACTTATGCATCTCTAAAAGACATGCTGCTGAATATAATCTAAAATTTTGAACAAATACAGTGTCACGTTGTGAATTTCTTCTACTTTGTTCATTGGGCAGCATGCTTTTAAGAATCATTTATGCGGGCATACGAAAGACTATTTTATTCTTTCCACGGTTTCTTTCCCTCTTAGACATACCATAACTTCCTTATGCATGCTCAGACAGCATGGTGGTAACACTTGAGTTGAAAGGAAATGTTAGGTGTCATATTGACAGGGGTGCCTAGACATCCCAGAGGGAAGGTGTAGCTGCTGTCATCAGGAAGCAAGAGAAGAAAGATAATAGCCCAGGTTGTTTCAAAGTGGCCACACTGCATGGCGGAGGTCACCGCAATCATAAGTCAAAGGTGCCCTCATCTTTGTATTTTAAGTTTCATTACTCTTCAAAGGTCCATTTAAAGATTCCATTAAAAGTCAGGAAGTGCCATGGAAAGACACCTTCATAGGGTAGCAGCTACTTGTGGGGGCAGAAAACTGATACGGAACAAAAAACTGTTTTGTCTACAAAGTCCTCTAAAGGACCACGTTGCACTCCATTGGCCTCTGACATTATTTTGAAACTCTATCGTATTTTAGAGATAAGTCTCAGGATTCATGTGAGCACTTGTAGCCAGAAAAGCTGGCAATAAGACTCTGGAGCAGCATGAGGCAGCGGAATCATAGCACATCTCTCTTCCTTTGTCAATGGGCTACACCAAGCTGTTGCAAACAATCCTATAAATCACACGCCCTGACGTCTCCATTTGATAAACCATGTAGAATCCAATTCCAGTCATTTGATTCCTCTGTTCTCTTTCACCCAAACATAAATCAAAGGATTAATAGCCCTAAAACTGATCTAAGTGCCAGAGAAGGCCTTGAAAAATTATCTTTGTCTCCGCACAAATCCCTTCATTTACTGTCTTAAGGCAGCCCTTTCTTCTTTCTTCCCTGCACAGATAAAGGACCAAGTGAAACTGTAGCCTCTTTTTGTCTGGTGAATTACATCAGAATGAACCTTGAAATGAGGATGTACCCGAGATTACTTGAGCATCAAAGAGAAAGTTAAGTTTTTAAAAGAATGTGTCGGATTAAAGAAAGAAAAGGAGGAAAAAAAAATGGCAATCTCTCTTTCATGCAGACACACAGCCAGTTCTCAGGAAACCAGGCCCGTAGGAAGTAACCAAAGTTTGTATTTTAACTTTTTAAAAATGTTACATTTATTTAGAGTCTCTGTGTATGTGCGTATGTTCATGCAGGAGGACCCATATGAATGTACCACAGCACACATGTTGAGGTCAGAGAACAGCTCAATTGTTGCTTCTTCCTGGCTGGGGTGAGTTCAGTCCTAAGGGCTTGGGTGCAAGCGGCTGCACTCATAAAGTCATCTTGGACGGCCCCTTTATTTTAACTTTTAAGAGTCTCTGTTACACAGTCCCTCCCACAGGATCTGAAAACATCACTTTAACTGATTGCAAGTTGGTCTCCACAAATCTAGAAGAATATACAGTTGAAAGCATCTTGGAGAAAGAGATAGATGCTATGACAACAGAATAGATTACTACCTTGGGGGTATTTTACTTTATTTAATTCTCATAAGTTTAAAGTCAACCAAGCTTTTAAAAAATGCTTTCAAGCTTCCAGGTGCCAGGCAAGGGCTGTTTAGTCTTTGGCTAATGAAGAAGAAAATACCTGGTTCCAAGGGACCATGTGTAGTCTGACCAAGGTTGGTTGAATCATTTTGCAAACAAACCAGTAAATGTTAAAATAAGTCCCCGACTTGTGTTGACAGAGGGAAATGCTTCTCTCTCTCTCTCTCTCTCTCTCTCTCTCTCTCTCTCTCTCTCCCTCTCTCTCTCCCCCTTCATAAAAACTCAAATTTAAAACCTTAGGATTGTCAGTTTGCTTCTCCTCCAGGTTGGTGCTACGCACGTTCCCCTGGGTTCTTTTGCTCATTATCTTCTTAGATACTCAAAAAATAAGGAGCCTGTTAAAAAATGTATCTCTAATCTGCGTGCTTTGCTGACAACTGAAATGGTGTTTTGTGTTCATTATAGAACCCTTGCTATTTGGGCTCATCACTGAGAAGAGAGTGATCTAGCCGTGGGCTAGGTAATCTCAGATGGAATGAACAGCTTTCCTTCCAAATAAATATCTACATGCTTTAACACTTTGCATTTGACTCAAGGTTAGAACATATTTAATTGGATTTTTCCCAAATCCAAGTTTCCTTGCCTTAATCTTGGAGATATATACATATATACACATATGCATATCTATAATGTATATTTTGAACTTATTTATTTTTAATCCAAGTTTATAAACTTTATTAATGGGTGACAACTCTATGCTCCTAGTAATGTGTACAGATGGGAACACGGCATCAGAGAGAGATAGCTTACACAGCAGACACTGGGAAACGTCAGAATACCAGTCTTCATTATCTTGCCCACTTTTCTTCATGTGTACACAGGGCATAAGTGCCATTGGAAATCATTTCGTGATCTCGTGTAATAAACTTACAATACTCACCTCTGGAGCCTGATGTCAGCGGCCCAAATGTCTGACCCACCATGTTTTCCAGTACATCCTGGACTGGGTATCTGGTCAGACTGTATATCTAACTGCAGTGTGGAAAAGCTGCTGCTGAGCGGAGGATTCTTTGGAACTCTGCCGGTAAACCACAGACCTGATGTGTCCACTAAAAACTCCAGCGCTATGTGTCTGAGTGAAACCTGCTGGTCGGGTGATGGGTGACTTATTCCTGGAACCCACTTGTTCCCACTCATTCTCATTCTCTTCATCTGTGTCTTCCACTCTTTGGGGAGCTGTGTCTAGGCCCACTGGAAGTGTTGTTTGTTTCTTTCTTTGTTTGTTTGTTTGTTTGGTGACTAGGTGAGAGGAGCTTCTTGGGGATCAGCATTTCCTCATGGAGTCCATTGAGTATGAAGCTGATGTACTCCTCTGTATCTTACTTACTGTCAGCCCTTCTCAGGCATGCTCAACTTGAAAACCCTCAGAAAGCTGTATATGTGTATGGGCTCAAAGGCAGCTCCTGTGCATATATCCCTCACAACTTTATCTCCAAGAGCTTGGAGGGGTTTGGTATGTTAGGTACTGGCATATTAGTAAACTTGTTCATTTGGGGAACGAAGCACTTGCATTTTTGAGTACAGAGGAATAAAATTCATTATGTGATACAACAGAAGGCGTGCGACTAATGCCACCAATGCCTGCAGGGTGAAGTTAACGCAGCACCAGCTTCCTTTATTGATCAGCAATGCCACTGGCGCATGAATCAAGGTTACACTCTCCAGTAATTCTGCAATTTTTATAGCTGCGGCATCCTCCGAAATTGAAACAAACACTCCTTTGGCTTCCACCAGCTTTTCAGAGGCCAGCACAGATGAGGGGGTGGTGCTTAATTTCTACCTGTGCCATGGACTAGAAGGAAGAGGGTTCAGAGTCATGAAGAGGCTAGCCCAGGACTTTGCAGCCGGCTAGTGGGAATGGTAACCAGATGCAGAAAGCTCACTTTCAGCAGGAGGGGACAGGCTCTGCAGGGTCCAAGTCTGTGCTCTCCTCAGGGTGTAACTCTTCCTCACTGACAGCAGCATCATCCCTAGAGGATTTAAACATGCTTTGAACCCCTGTAAGAGTTCATACACAGAGGAATCCTGTAAGGCTGCATAGTGTTCTGCTGGAGATTACACCTTAAAGGCCATCAGTGATAGCATCCAGGTGCAGGGAGGAAAGCGGTACTTCTTGACTGGTGCCTGGATGGAAATGCGAGGCAAAGGCAAGGGCTACTGGTGCTGGAGTAGCCCTAGACAGAAAATCAGGAAAAGCCACACAAAGAATAATTTTGACATCTTTAAATCAAAGTCCATTAGAATTCTGATGGACTGAATTCTGATGAATTCAGAGCATCCATTACTAGGCTCCTGCTCTCCAAAGTCAGACTAGCGAGTGATGAACCCCGTATCTGCTTTCAAGTACTTTGCTAGCTATTGGACTGGCTACAACAGCAGCATGAGCCTCACCCCATGTGGCTTCCAGAGAGGGAGCAAGATGGCCATCACCTGACCTTTAGGTTAAAATATAATGGCTCTGTCTTCCGTGGTTGCAGGTTTCAGTGTTGAAATTGATGTTCTATACCTGAACAGCAACTCCCTTATTAAGAAGAAAACCATATGTGAGAAATGGATGTTGAATTACATTTTGTGTAGACTTAAGCCTGGAGTCTAAGGACAGACCCGCTGGAAGGGTAGACTAACTATTAACCTTCATGCAGCTCACAGAGGCCAGAGGAGTCAATGTTACAGTCCTCTATTGACAATGAGAACAGGAGATAGGAACAGAATATGTCTTTGGTTGTCTGGCTAAATACACCAAAAGGGAGTTCTGGTTTATCCCCTCCTGAAGAAGCCCCGTTGCCTAAAGGCTGCCTGTGAGATGGAGCCCAGAACTCCAGCCATACGCTAAGCATCCCTTCTAGAGAACAACTTTGGGACTGGATCCCTAGAATTTTATGGTAACAAAAAAATATATGAATTTTATGTATTCTCCAATTTCAACCCATCCCCTAAATCATTTCTCCCTCTTCCGAGAAGGAAATAACATAACAGCAGTAACATCCCATTAGTGGGAAATCAGCTCCCTCCAGCCAAGAGGATGAAATCTGCCATCTGAGTGAAGCCCTACATTCCAAGCTACACAAAACATAAAAGAGTTAATCCACTCAGACTGGTCAATCACGTGGTCAGGCGACCACATCTCAGAAAGGACAGACAACCCTAGGAAGGTGGGCTCACCTAAAGCCATGTAATAGATGGGCTAATTGCCTTTTTAACAGATCTCTACTTCTCCTTCACAAAATCCCCACCCCCAGAGGGTCATAGCTTATAAGGCCACAGCCATGCAACCTTGTATGTCTACCCACTTTTCCTTTATTCATTGTCTTCTTTGTAATTCTGTGCAAGCACACTTTTCCTGGCACTTGAGCTTCCTTACTCTTCCTTCCTCTTTGCCCTATGTATGCTTATCTGCCATAGACCCCGATGACTTCCATGCCAGCTCAAATCCAACAGCAAGGTTTTCTTTCTCTTCTGTTTTCCATTCTCTTCCTCCAGGGATCTACTGAGATTTATATCTTTACTTCCCTGGAGTCTTTTCTTTTAAATCATAAAATTTTCCTGGAAAATAGAAAAAGATTGCAGTCTTTTTTGACAGCTTCCCTGAACATTTCACTAGTAGACTAGGGATATGGTAAAAGTGGATACAAAAAGTGAGTTGTTTGGAGCCAACCTTTAGTCTCACTTTAATGTCGACAGATGTTTTAGAAAACCATTCTTTAAGCTGTTAGGAAGCACCTTTTTTCTCCCAAGTGTCTGTTGACAGGTTAAAATTGAGCAGTATTTTTGTCTCTTTTCAATTTAGGCAACAGGTAAAATAACTTTCTTTGTGCTCAACAGGAATAATTCACTTTCATCACTCTGTAAAAACACGCAGCACTTAAACAGCCTGCCACATGACTATGGTGCAAGCCGAAGGGAAATAAATAGAAGAGCAAAACAGGCATGCTCCTTGACAAGGCTGTCACTTCCCCTTCAAAAACGCATGTGGCAGTGCTCGTGGAATAGGAAATGAAAGTTTTTACAATGAGCAACCTCCTTCGATCACGCAAGGGCTCTGTTAATCACCCTGTTCAGAGCAGATGAAGTATAAAACCACTGTTGCACTGAGGGGGAACATCCTGCATCCGACAGTGAGAGGGTGAGAGGAGGACCCCTCTGTGTTCCCACTTGCCACCTTAGGCTTGGAATGTGTCACTTTGGCGAAGGCCGAAAGGGAAAGTGAGGTGCGAGGTAACTCAGCAAACGCCTCTTTCCACCTGCTTCAGTCATTTGCACACAAGAAGAATGAAAAACACAGATTAATAAAGAAGCCCTTCAAGATAAGCTGAACCCCAGAAAAAGAAAAAAAAAGGAATGAAGAAGCATGGCCTGTTTTGAATTTTGAATTTAAAAGGGGGAAGACTACTCCAAAATGAAACCAAAACAATCATTAGTGCAAAGGAAATTTTCTGCTTTACCTCATGTGGTTTAAAATACTGATTAGATTCAAAGGTAGGTTCAGAAAAAAAAAAAAAAAACGTTTTATATGATGCTAATCTATCCACTGCAATGGTGCACAGACCCTGTAGCTCACCCATTCAATTTATATGAATTAACTACTTGCACTAAACGACATAAAAGTTCCACATGTCAGGCGTTGTCCTGGGCACTAGAAATACACAGCTCTGTTAGAGAATGGCAGGCCTTGAGGAAGGAGGAGGTTTTACATCTCGAGTCCACTGAAGTATAGTTTACTAAACTTTCATGTCAATATGAATCACTTGAGGATTCTGTAGAAGTCAGAAGCTTACCCAGAAGACTCTAACAAGGCTGCCCTGTCCGCAGGATATTGTCACTGGGCTGGGCTTTGAGGTACAGGCACTAGCCCCATAGGTTTCTCCTCTTTCTGGAACAAACCCAGCTTATTTCTGAATAGCGTGGGAGTCAAGTGGAGGGTAGTTATCTGTCAGTATTCATCAGAGACAGATGCCAGGACCTTCTGCAATTACTGAATCATAGACACGCAAGTATCACAAAACATGACGGAGCATTTGCCTAATATCTCATGCATCCTTCCATATGTTTTCAATACATTCTGGATGATTCCTAACACGTAGTGCAATGTAAGTATTATGTGAGCAGGCAGTAAGTTTTGTTATTTGTGGAATGATAACAGAAATGTCTGGCTTTAGAACAGATACAGTGTTCCCTGAATTTCAATTTTCTCCGTGTCATTGGTTGACTCTATGGAAACAGATCAGGCGGGGCCTGCCATGCTCATTTGAATGTTCAGTGCATGCAAGCTGAATGATGAAAATGGAAATCTCTGTTTCCGATTCTGTCTACCAAGCTAGCATGCAAAAGAGCAGGTATCTTCTCTCTTTGTTCCTCTGAAGATTAACTTGTAGCAACATGAAAGCAGTTCTGTGATTGGAAGGATCTTCTCAATCAGGAAACCTGCTAAGAACCAAGAGTTAAGTTTTAAAGTAGTTTCTAGAACTCCTTTACCTAGTGTAGGAGGGGAGGGATCCCCAGATAAAGATTGAAACTGAGATTTGGCTTTTGAAAGACTCAACAGCACAGGGCCAAAAATCAAAATTGGCTGCATGAGGAGGTAGAAAGGATCTGATAAGAGTTGGGGGAGGAGAAAAACAATCAAAATATATTGTACAAAAAAATTTAAAGAAAAAAAAATGCCAGTCTTCCTATATGTTGGTAACAATCATTCTGAGAATGAAATCAAAGCAGTTGGAATAAAATTAATGAAAGAAGTAAAAAAAAAAAAACAAAAACAAAAACAAAAAACAAAAACTTCTACAATGAACTTTAAAACACAAAAGAAAGAATTTAGCAAAGACACAGAAAATGGAAAGTCTAGGTTAAAAGCAATCTTCTACAGATTCAATACATTTCCCATCAGCATTCCAGTATCATTCTTTAGAGAAAATTAAAAAATATTAAAATTCATATGGAAGTCGCAAAGATTACTGTAGGCAAAGTAATCTTGAAGGGAAAAATAATGCTGGAAGTGTACCTAATCTCAAATTAGAGTACAGAGCCATGGTAACAAAAATAGCAAAGCACTTGCACAAGAACACACATAGAACAAAGGAATAACATAGAGAACCCAGAAATAACATACACACAGCTCCAGCCACCCAATGTTTTTATAAAGTTGATAAAAATCCATATTGAAGAAAAGATAGCCTCTTCAATAAACGGTGCTGAGGAAACTGGATAGATGAAATTACACCCTATTTTTCACTATATGTAAAAAAAAAAATCTCCAACTGATGAAACATCTTAATGTAAAACCTGAAATCTGAAAATTCTAAATGAAAAAAATGCAGGGCAAATAATTCAAGATATAAAACAAGCAAAAAGTTTTTCAATAGGATTCCAGTCACTCAGAAAAAAGAAAACGAGGCCAACAGTTGACAAATTAAATTTGTCTCACTAAATTAACAAGCTCCTGGGGAGTAAAGCAAAGAGTTAGCGAAGGGAAGAGACAGAGTCTCTTTACAGTAGAGGAGAAAAACCTTGACTTACTATACATCTGACAAAGGAGGAACATCCAGACGATAGAAAGAACTGAGAAACTAAACAATAAGAAAATAAACAACACAACAAATAAATGGGCTAATAAGATGGATAGGCAATTCTCAAAGACGAGGGCTGACAAGACAGCTCATTGTGTAAAGGCATTTGCTGCCAAGTGTGCTAACCTGACTTTGATCTTCCTGGGACCCACCTGGTACGAAGAGACAACCAACACCTCTGACATGAGCACGCATGCCTACACACATAAACATACCACAAAATAAAATCATAAAGATTCATTTTATTTTTTTAAGTGTGCATGTGTGTGCCTGCCATGTACATGTGTTCATGTGGCCATCGGTGCCAGATGGGGGCATCAGATCCCAGGAATCCGGAGTTACAAATAGTTACAGGCTGCCTGATGTCGGTGCTGAGAATTGAACTTGGATCCTCAAGGAGTGCAACTGAACTGCTGGGCCATCTTTCCAGCTCCTGTCTGCAATATCTTGAAGAAAGGCTAAGGATGATTTAACTGCATTGTTGAAAGTCCTCAGACAGCTCTGGTAAAGAATCAAAATACCAGCTCTCTAAATCATTTTGGTATTTTTTTTTAAGTGAGTTAGTTAATTAAAAAAATTCCATATCTCTTTGTATTAATCAGTGTTCTCTGGAGGAACAGAACAAATAGCATGAATATACACATATAAATGTATATGTATGTTCATGAATATTTTTATTTACTAAATCAGTTTGAGTTGAAATAGTAACAATAGCTCTTCCACGCTTGAGAGGCTTAGAAGCTGGTAGTTGCTCAATATGTAAGGTCAGATGTGTCAGCAATTTCAATCTGGTTCCAAAAACCTGGAGCATTCCAGGGAGCCACTGATCCTTGGACAACAACAAAAGCCCTAGGAATATTGGTTCTAATATCAGAGAAATGAGTGGCAACAGCAAGAGAGTAAAATTCAAAAAGTAGCATCAAGAGTGAAAGCCAAGGGATCAAAGGCAAATAAACATCCTACCTTTCAAGGTGCCCATTTTTATCTAGGCTGCTTGCAGAAGGGAATGCCCAGTTTCGGGATGAGTCTTTCCATGTCGACAAAGGCAATCAGAACATTTCTTCAGCTGAGGCTCCCTACTCATGTGATGCTAATGTTTGTCAAGATGACATTAAAACCAACCATCACATCTACATGGAATAAGCTAAAGGAATGATAATTATTACTTCGGTTGTGAGGACCTATTGTGAATATTTTTAAATAAATGAGAAACATTCTGGTAACTTGGCATTTTTCTTGCTAACTTATGGAAACACAAAGTTTAGGGGTTTGTGGTGCTTTTCTCTAACCTTCAGGTTACATTTGCCAGTCAAATCCACATGATTTTTCCAACGGGGTTATTTGCAGCCCAGAATTACTTTCAGTGGAAACTTTATCTAGTTGCATTGTTTTTCTTTTCTGATATATATATATATCAGAAGAACAAACAAAGAAAAACAATATATATATATTCCTGTTGTGTGCGTTTTTAATTAACTCACCAAATGTTTTTCTCTCATTTAATATGGGACTATCATTTTGTTGGGAACTAAAATATGAGACATTCTTTGATATCTACAAAGATTGAAATTAGTCCTGAAATAGTAAATAGAACTTAGTTCTATCTGATTGCACTGTGAAAAACACCAAACTCAGCAGGAGCTACTGAATGCTTTTATGTATTACTTATATGATTGATATATGAGGAAAATACAACAGGCATTCAACTAAAAATGATTCTAGTAGGAGTAATAGTTGGCAGTTCAAATCGGTATGTGCTATTTTTGACTATATGCTGAGATAGGAAGAAAAATACTGGAAAACCCTGATGAGCTTTTTCCCCTTAAGTATTAGTTCTTGACCAACTACACTCATTTTTTCAGCAAAGCTTTAATTCTGCTTTGAAGACGGAGTCATCCGTAACATTGGATCCTGGCTTTTTCTGTATTCACAATTCTGGACAGAGATTTTATGCTCATCTTATTAACTTTATATTGGTTAACTTAGCAGAAAAGCAAGCTCTTTGTCTTTAGATGATATTAAATGAAAAATTCTCGATTGCCCCATTAGGTGTTATTGCTTTCATATTTTAAGTTGACTACTCCATCTAGTGGATCCAATAGACTAATAGTGTTACTTTGTTCGAAATAGGTCAACCTCACTCTAATCAACTTTCCTGATACTGTGACCCTTTAATGCAGTTCCTCCTGTTGTGCTGACCCCCAACTATAAAATCATTTTTGTTGCTTTTTTTAAAACAATAATTTTGCTACCGTTATGAAGTGTAATGTATATATCTGTGTTTTCATTGGTCTTTGGAGGTCATGACCCACAGGTTGCAAAGCTCTGCTGTAATCACAGAAACCAAGATGGTTCTGGAATGTAAACCTGTAATTTAAGGATTAGAAAGAAGAAAGCCCCTGTATGCTTTCTGAGGTTATAGACCAATACTTAGTGGTCAAAGCTCTTGGGGAGTATGTGGTTTCCTAAATCACACGTAGTACCAAAGTCACATCTCTGCTGACATAGTTCACCTTGCTAATATGTAGGGCAGCATGCTGCCCAACCTATAACAATTCAGAATTTTTAATATTCTCAGCTCCCTGTGATTTTGCTGATGAAATTCTCCTGGTAACACCAAAACTGCAAAACATATCTGACACTTCATAGGCTTCTCTAGTTATGTCATTCCCAGATAACTGTGCGTTATGCTGATCTCAGATAGAACCATGATGTGTTCCCTCAAAGGCCTGAACTTAGAATGTCAAGCCTATTGTATTTGGTTGATTCTTTTCAAACCCTTTCTTTCTTTGCTTGGTGAACTTTATACATAGCCAGGTACAAAGAGTCTCAGCATTATCCGTCCAAGGCTCACTCTATTCTGTCCTCTAAAGTTTGTATAAATGTGATGATTGCACACCTGAAAACTAATCATGTTTCTATTGTCCTATTAGGTACAGTTTGACTGCACAATTTGTGTGGGCTTTTTGGTGCTAGAGAGAAAATTTGGACATCACACATGCCGAGTGCTTGTGTTATCTCTAAGCTAGACTCCAAGTTCCTAATATTTGTTAATGACTCCTGATACTCCGTGCCTTTTTCCATTGAGGTTCTTTGAAGTTCTTCTTCCCCAACTTAGCTATGCCAGCTCCTTTGGATCAATCAGCACTCAAACTATAGTGGCATGTGACCAACAATAATCTCAGGCTACCAACAAGTGAGACCAAAAAAGTGTTTCCCTCTGCTACACATTTCATACTTGAATTGAAAGAAAGACCCCTCACAGTCTTCAGAGAACACATTCCCCATCTTCTTCAAACCACTATGGAGTTAAAGTAGTTAGCTTCTATCCACGGTACTATACTATCTTCCTAGCCTAGTGTCCTCGCTCTAAACTTCAGATTGTCAGATGTGGCTGTTGATTACAGCCTTGCTCTTGCCTGTTCTTTGCTCAGGAGAGCTAGTTCATTCCCGTTGTACCTCTAGATCCTTCACAGATCTCTGCTAGAAAAGAAATGGTTGCACTGGAGCTCAATTTAAGTAGAATATTCGTCTCACACTGAAGATCCTTATGTTTTAATATGAAAATTTGCCTATAACCAAGCTTAATGTAAAGACAGCCTTGATCACCACACACAGGACCATTGGCTGTCCTGAACAATAATCCTTTAATGGCTGACCCAGTTCAATCCTCATGCTCAAGTACCTCTTTAACACTCTCCAGGCTAATTTCAACATCTTATAATATTTTTATCTTCAATCCCTTCAGAAATACAAAACAGGACAGTGGAGGCTCAGATTTTTGGGCTCTTTTGGTCTCCTTGTAGAGCTCCTGTCCCTGATGGGCCAGGTTCAGATAGAAGGGGAAGAAGACCTCCCCTATCTGTAGACCAGAGAAGGGGCATAGGGAAGAAAGAGGGAGGGAAGGTGGGGCTGGGAGGAGATGAGGAAGGGGGCTACAGCCGGGATACAAGGTGAATAATTTGTAATTCACAACAACAACAACAACAATAATAATAATAATAATAATAATAATAATAATAATAATAATAATAATAAAATCCCTTCTTGCTGAAAAAGAAAAGAAATACAAAAACAGGAAATACAACTTCTGAGTTTAAAATTTGATATGGTATGGCTTGTAAAACAATTGTAACATGTGTTTCCTATTCATGTAACTTTGATCAGCGTATCTTCATATAGATGGAGGAATACACTTACTAAGGAATTATGATCCCACTGAGTGTGAACTTAGGGAAACTGTTTATTTGGAGCTTCTGGTACTGGGGGAAATGAAAACTATTAAAAGCCTTATCTGACCTGGATTACCTATGGAAGGTAAGGAGACTGTAACACAATCAGGATATGAAAATAATATAGACAAAGAGCAGAGAGCCTTCAAATGCCTGCAGTCAAAAATAATGATAGTCAATGACAGCAACTCCTGAGATACCACCAGCAGAGGTTCTGTCATTAATTATATCATTTAGGTATGAACTTCCTAGATAAAGTCAAAGAATTATCAGAATAGCAGAAAACAAATCTTATCTATAACACATAGTCAAGTGTTCTTTCCCAGGGAAGAACTACACAGTAGGTTACAGTGCCAGTGACCAGCCCTAAAATCATACACATACAGGAAACATTATATGGTCTAAACAGGTTGTATTTATATATTTAGAAATAGACAAACATGCACACACCCACACCAATTTAAAATGAGAGAACATAAATTTGTGAGATAGCAAGGCAAGTACATGGGAGGGCTTGAAGGGGGAAAAAAATGGGAGATGATGTAATCTTATTTTTATTTCAAAAGTGAATATATTTTTAAATTGTTCACTTACATTATTTTTCTTGTCATGTCAGACTTTATTCCAACTAACTTATTTTCTTTTATAAGTCGTAAAGAGCATTCTGGTGACATTTTAATATAATAGTGGCAGCTCTGAGAAATTAAGTAAGCAAAATACAATTTTGGATTGAAAAGCTGCTCTTAGAATAAAGCGGTGGCGCATTATCAATATCTATACATATAAATATATCAATATATACAGACTTGTACATGATAAATATTAATATATCAAGGTAAAATGCTACAAGTTGGCATGCAACTGAGATGAACACATTGCTTTCATAAAAAAAAGAGAACCAAAACCCATCTAATTAATGAAAGGTAACCCTAAACTGCTAAATATCTAGCGCTATGATGAGAAGTATTCTTTAAATTATACTCCATGTAGCCTCTGTGACTTCTGATAATACTACACGACTTTAAACATAAACTTTTCCCCAAAAACTTTCCTTTAAAATGTTGAGTTTATTTTAATTATATCTTCATGAACATTTGTGTGTGTGTGTGTGTGTGTGTGGAGATGCGCACATGAGTGCAGGGACTCACAAAGACCGGAAGCCGGCACTGAGATTCTGGCACCTGAACTCTGGTTCTCTGAACAAGCAGCAAGTGTTCTAAACTGCGGAACCACCTCTGCAGCCCCAGACAAAAACTTCTCATTACGAAACTCTGGTGTTCTTTCATGACTATCAATTATTAAGCCATGCTAAATGGCTGTTAGAGACTAAAAGCTATATGGAGGTGTTCCCTGCAAGCTTCTAAACTTATACCTTAGTTTAATGATGGAAACATTTATGAGTTTGTAAATTAATCCATTAAGAGTTAACATTCATTTTCATTGATTTCTAGAAAGACTTGCTCTTTGATCACCTCCCCCTGAGGGGGGATCAGCCTTACCAGGCCACAGAAGATGACAATGCAGCCACTTCTGGTGAGAACTGATAGTCTAAGATCAGAAAGAAGGAGAGGAGAACCTCCTCTATCAGTGGACTTGGGGAGGGGCATGCATGCAGAAAGGGGAGGAAGGGTGGGATCAGGAGGGGAGGAAGGAGGGGCTTATGGGGGGATACAAAATGAATAAAGTGTAATTAATAATAATAATAATAATAAAAAGGAAAAAATAAACAAGCCACTCAAAAAAAAAAAAAAAGAGTTAACATTCTTGGATTCTTTGATTAGTGTTTATTTCCTCAAAAATAATTTCTCAACTCATTACATATGTTAAAAATTAGGCAAGCAAATATGTATGTTTATTTGTAAATATGAAATAAAACAAAAAAACACAGGAGGAATCATATATATGCATATATGTGTATACATACACAAATACATGAAACTTTCTTTTTCCCTTAAGCAGTTAATAACTGTTATGTAAAAGTTGAAGCCATCACAGAAAAATTGGGCACATAAACAAAAGCTAAATTGTGTGGTTTTAAACTTCAAGTGAAGTAGGAGTTCAAAGAGAGGAACGCATGTGGGTTACAGCGTCTTAGAGACGCTGTAGGGAGACTTAAGACGTATTTAATACTGCTTCCCAGGGATAGGCTCCTGTAACTTCCACTAAAACATAAATACCCTCTTCCCTGGAGCAGGGTAAACTCATGAAATTATGAGCTGGGTAATTTAGACCAAATTCTCAATTAGATTGACAGGCATGGCATCATGAAACAAGATGACATAAGTCTCAAACGTACAGCTTCTGGAAATGTGCAGATAACCCTGAAAGGGGAAGGCTGTTGTCTAGCCAGCCAATCATGTGGAATCAACACTAGGGAGGAATGAGTTGCAGATGTCTTAGTAAGTTCCCATAACGTTCATTCGTTTGTTCTTCTTTAAGCAGGGAGGGTCAGGGAGAGGGGGATTGGACCTCAGGGGTGGGTTCTCTTCCAAGATGTGTGGATGACTGTTTTTCTCAGGCTTATTGCAATTGCATGAGGCCATTTGATTACCCCTAGCCAGTGATGTAAGCGAAATGACATATGTATTTCTATACCATGTTAAACTTTAAGCTGTAAGATTAAAGTTGCCCCAATGATTGAGCCACTGCATGAAGAACAATTACCTTGAAAAGTTACCCTGTGCTGTGTATTCTAAGACTAAGGACCACTATGGGCAGGGAAGGCACATGGCCCCTTGCTGATATTATCCCCTGAAGTCATATCCAGTGAGTGTACTACAGACTTAAGCTCTTACTGATTGGATGTCTCTCCCTTTCCCACTACAGTTCCAGATTTCAGAATTAGATCCTTGACCCACTCCAAACACCCTGCTTCAAGACATTTAAGTCCTTATCTAGTTTTGCCTTTTTCCGGTTGAATAAACATTTGTCCCCCTGTCTTAATCATTGAAACCTCACCTTTGCTCCAGGGTTTGGGAATATCACCTTTTATTAATAGTATGCTATCCTTTGGGGCAGTATTTGGACTTCCTTTTATACTTCATTGTTGATGATATTCTATTGAAGTACCAGGCACCAAAAAGTTTCAATGAAAGGATATCACAATAGAATAGAGTCATGAATAACTGTGATAACTGAGACTCATAACATGCTTGTTTATTTCTAATTCTTGCTTTTCTACCTCTGTGGGGGAAAAAAAGGAAAAAGAAATTGAGTAAAAACCATTCTGTAGTTTTTTTTGGGGGGATGGCATTAAGTTTATAAATCAACTCAGGGGCAACTGGCAGTTTTATAATAGTGATTCATCAAAACCAGAACAAACAGTGCATGTCTGGTTTCTCAAGCTTCCTTTTGTGTCCTTCAGGAATACTTTACAGCTTTGTGACAATAAGATCTGTATATTTCTTATTAAAATTTACTTTTTAGTGTTTCATCTTATTTTGTGTTACTGTAAATGAGATTTTCTTTTTCATTTTGTTCAAGCTGATTGTCATCTGTCAACTGTATATATCCTTATATGTTACTGAGTACTTTATTGTTTAATTTACCCTTGTTGTTGTGAGAGCTTCATTGTAGATTTTCTGATATTTTTCTAAGTATGTGACTATTCCATGCTGAATGGGAAAAAATAGGTCTACTTGCATATAAAAAAATGTGTCACCATCTAACAAAACTACATATGTACTTCTTAAGATACAGAATTTTCATTTTTATGTAATTTGTTGTACACATATATCTCCAAAACTTTAAAATGCTTACATACAAGGCTATTCCTTGCAGTACTCTGTTACTGTAAAATAGTGAGAGCAATATTTCTTTTTTAATTTAATTTAATTTTTTATTATTAGTTACATTTTATTAACTCTGTATCCCGCTCCCTTATTCTCTCCCAATCCCACCCTCCCTCCCAGGAGCAATATTTCTAAACCGATGTTTATCTAAACAAACTGTAGTGCATCTCTGAAATAAAAAAAGGAATAAAGCAAAGACAATAGAACTGATTGGTAGAGCTTCCTCTATTTAAGAAAGAAGAAAGTAATTGATACATTGTTTTTTAAAAAAAGATGGTAGACGGAGATAAGTCAAGGGCTAATGTGATTACTTCCCTGGAGGAAGACAGTAAAAGCCAGTTCGGAAAGCATGAAGAAATGGTAGGTGGGTAATGTGATTATTTGTCTATATACACTTGATGTACAGTTCTCCCTTCTGAGACTGTGTTGATATTTTCCTTACTAAAAATTAGCAGAATAAAGAGTTCAAGAGGAAGAAAATCAGAAAGCTAAGAGAAAAATCTGTGCACTGGAGCCTAAACAAAATAAAGCAAACATTTCAAAAGAATAATCTCAGTACCGAGTGAGTAGAGAAGACCAATCAACCAAGTAGCACTTTCATAAGAGACTTAAGTAGCATGTCCTTAGGAGTTTTATGTAGAATGCCACCTACAAAAGCATTTCCCACAGCCTGACTGGCCTGTCTCCCTCCTTGGCATGCTTGGCAGGTGCACATAGGATTGGGAGTAGGAGGGTAACACTGATTTGTTTCATTATCATGTTTCTCAGGCAGATGGCTTATCATCTCTGACCTTCACACTGTGACATGAGCGGAGGCCGAGGGAAAATAATCACTCAAAGATCAAAGCCTTTTTGAAGGTGCACCATGTGCTGGAATCTTAATGTTTCTGTGACCGAAGCACATGTTTTTATGGAAATCAGTCTAACACAAAATCAAATTTAAAATAGATTATTATTGCATCTATAGTTCTGAAAGAGAAAACATGCATGAAGCAGGGAAATGAGATCTGGAATGCAGACAAATGAATTTTGGGGACTCAAGGGTGCTTCCTTGTCAGAGCCATGCTAAAGCTGTGACTAAATTCAGGGCTGGGGTTGTGCAGTAGAAACAGAAGATGGGGGAAAGAACATACATACTTCCACATTGATATTTCTTGATACCTTCTAGGAATCAGCAAAATTTAAGTACAGGAGGGAAAGATTGCTCTTAAGCTAGCAGTACAAGACTGTATGGAAAAATGTAAGAGGTATGCACAGGGATGAATGCTCTATCTCAAAAATGTTTTAAAATGTTAAAAGATTTTCCAAAGCTATTATTCTACTTAAAAGATATTAATATGTCAGTATTTGAATTGAAAACAGAATTTAAATTCCATAGCCTTTTATAATATGGCCCATTATGCAAGTGTTCTGGTTCATTGTAATTACTAAAAAACCAAAATGTGTTAAATGTTACTACATTTGTTACCCTGTAGCTCTCCGGTCTAACACCTACATGTGATAAAAAGCTTTCTGTGTTACAAAGAGGGAAGAAGTCACCGTAAAATTACTACTTTCTACATTAAGAGCTGCCACAAGCCAGTCTTGACACTCACAGCTAAAACCATCAACAGTGGCAGAAAGGAGAACTCTTTACAGAACAGAGTGTGTAGTGGCTGCAAAAATAATTCAAAGTTGTAGCAGTAAAGGCCCTAATCAGCACTGAAAAGCTATCCCATAGCCGATGCTCTCTGATACCCATGTCTTTACATCAGAAATGATAAGTTACATTATGAGTGCAAGAACGTCTCTAGAACAATAAATTTCATTCCGTTTGCGACTAATGGCACCTTGATAATAAGAGAAGCGCGTATGACTACACAGTGGGTCAAGAAGAGATTTATATTCCTAGCAAAAGATGAGGAGAGTTTAATGAAATGTGGACACGTCTGTTTGTGTAACATGGAGCAGAAACGGCATAGCACTCTCAGCGTTATTCTCCTTTAAACAACAGCAAAGTGATCATAAACTCAGTAAGAAACTTGGAGTGGAGACTATAGCCAAGAGAAACAAAATGTGTCTGCCTGCAAGCACACATTCCCAAAGACAGAGGCTGGAGGGGACAGAATTTCTGAGGATCAGAGGAAGAAAACTTCTGAGCTCTCCATGGCACCCTTACCAATTTCTCTGAATCAGTCCACCTCTTACTCTCCCTCCTCTATCCACACCTTCCCTTTTCAAGACTGATTTCTCACCACCCAGTAGCCAAAAATAACTGAGTTTTCAAATTCGCATCCTTAATGTTTCCATGTGGCATGCTTCTCCACCTTACACAGCGGTGATGTTTTGAATGAAAAACTTTCTTCATGGCTGCATGTATCTGAACACTGGATCCCCATTTGGTGGCACTGTTTGGGGAGAAAACAATGGGAGTTTAGGGGGAAGTGGTAGCCACGCCCCACTTCCGCTTGGCTCTGGGCTTCGTGTTTGCCATCAAAACCAAATAAACTAAAATAAACGCCTTCTTCCTTAAGTTGCCTTATTTATGCTATTTTGTTACAGAATAAAAAATTAACTACTACAGTGCTTGTATACAAAAGCTACTTTTCCACAGAGCAATCCCCAGGGCATTTTCCTTTAAATATCAAGCCTTTGCAATTCCTTGGCTTTCATTATTCTTTTCATAACATTCAGTATTTTCTTTCATGCCCAGATGCTGGACTAGCATTACTTCACACTGAACAATTACAACATCATCTCTACTACTCTATAAAATTGGAAAATGAAGTATACAGCAGTTTGGTCTAAGTTAAATTTTCCACACTCTCAACATAAGACATCGCAAGTATTAAAAATTACAATTTAGAATATGTAACTCTTTGAAATGCAACGTTTTCAATAAATGAGAGACTGATGACATGGTGCAGCTAGGATTGTTCGGGTGTTTTTAACCAACTCAGAAGTTAACAGCATGATAAACATGCCTCATAGGGTAAGCTATGTGTTTCCCAAGTCTAACATCATTTGTGCATTCATGACTTGTTTCATAAACAGGACAAGAAGCTTGCAAAAGAATAAGATATGAAGAATATGCCTAAGTGGCTTTGTTATTGAGAAAAGCCGTGATGAATCTGGCTGCATGAAACCAAAGCCAAATTTTCTACCCAATTTTTTTTTCTCTTCATCTTCGGAAAAAACTGTTTTCTCCAAAACATGCAAAAAGTTTGTCTATCTAATCTCAATGTCCTAGCATAATTTTGTACTGACACACAGATCTAATTACTGAGCTGAAGAAGAATCGTCTAGAGAAAAATAGTAACAAGGATGACACATTATTGGTGGATTGCAAAGTCATCCCCACGGACCTCACATGGAACTACAAGGAAAGTACACAAGGAAGTCCTTGCTTCCTGAGCCTGCTCCCTCTCGTACCTCAGGTAATCACCACTCTGCCAGCCTGGCTTTCAAAGCAAACTTTATCCAGAAAACAAAAACCCAGATTAGGGAGGGTAGCCTGAGGATAGTTATCTGGAACAATGGGGATACATGATGAAGACAAAACAAAACAACAAAAAGAACAAAATGAGAAACTGAAGCTCAATTCTCTAAGTGCAGAGGACAGTCTCCAACATCATGGAGTGACAAGTTCTGGCTTCACACCTGGTCCACAATTGGGAAAATGTAAGTTCTCAAGAAGCTGGTGAACAAGCAAAGGCTTGCATTTAAGAGCACAACAACAACAAAATGAAAATCCTAAAACATACACATTGCACTCTACTTCCTGACTGTGGCCAGAACGGGGTCAGCCACACTCTCTCCTCCATGATGGGGCGTACTTCTCAGAAACTTTATAAATTAAACCAAATAGATCCTAAAACGCCTGTACATTTGAAGACAGAAAGCTAAAGAGAACAGGTCTAAGGGAAATGTTATGACAAGTTGAATCTCAAGCATGGTTGTAAGTAATGGCCATAGAGTAAGGATCACATGAGTACTAATGTTTACCCCAAGTGCAAACTGATTAGTTCTTGAACCACACCTTGCTACCCCTTGGTCCTCAGCCATCTTCCCTTAACCTTAGCACAGCCTAAGCATGCTTATACTTTGTCCTTGCACTGTCCTTGACTTTGAAAAAGCTGTCAGTGGGGCAAATGATTGATATACAGGGGTCTTTAGGACCAAGCACACACAGTTCATGTTCAGAGACATTTTCCTCAGGAGTATCAGCATAGTCTGAGACTTCAACCAGATCATGAAGAAAATAGTTTCTGAAGACAAAGAAAGTAAAAGACTGTATGGAGAAGAACATTTTCAGCATTTCAAAAGAAAATATAGGTGTACTTCAAAACCTATTTAGACATTTCTGAAAACCCCAGGCTAGTCCAGAAACCATGCACAAAACCAAGTCAAAACCATAGTCATAAATAACAGACTGCCATCAGATAGCTCGGCGCACCATGGAGGGAACCAACAGAACTCAGTGATAAGCCACTCGAATTTGCTCTTATCTCAGTTCCTGAGAATTGTTTGGACAAGATAAACCGCAAGTTTTTATTTCTAACCCCAAGAACTATAGAAAAAGTATGTCAGAAATAAAACTTAAGGATTTTATGAAAGCATTTCCCATTTGGTTAGCGTTTATTAATAGGTTTGATTTTATAAGCATTTACTAGTAAGATTCATTATGACACTTCATACGTGGACACAATGGACTTTGATCATCTTGGAGACCCCATTATTCTGCTCCTCCTTCCCACCGTTTCCCTTATTCCTCCACCTCCAAGCCCTCCTATTGTCACATATTGTCTCCACTGTTTTTCTAAATTATTATTGTGGCTTGTATATAAATATAAAAGTACAACTTGCTGAGTCTGTTTAGTTATATATATAAGTCATATATGATAATTATATTTATATTAGAGCTGGACACTTGGTATTGGATAACTAATGAGGGAGGAAGCACATTCCTGGGGAAAACTGATTCCCACTCTCTGAACAGTCATCACTTGCCTGTAGCTTTTTGTCCAGGGTAGAGCCTTGGGAGATTCCTTCCCCTTCTACATAGGCACTGGTGTTGCCATTATTCAAGTCTTGTTTAGGTTAAGGTAATCAATGCATTTATTAAAAAGAGTCAGAGCACATGTAATAGTTCCACTAGAAACACTGGGGATATTTTAAAAATAAATAATTATAAAAACATACATAGCAAGGTAGCTCCTTGCAAGTGTATGAAAAAGAATTTTGCAAAGCCATTATAGAACAATTCATTCCCCCCAAAAAAACAAAAAACAAAGAACAAACAGCCAAACAAAAAAACAGAACACCCCACCAATCTTTTATTTCTATCTAAATTTTGTGTAGATTCTAAATTGCCTGGGAGTATTGTGGAAATTTTTCTTATTAACAAAACTGACAAGAAAAGGAAGCTCACACATGGGAAGGTATGTTCCCAAGGTAACTGAATCAATCAACAGCAAGAGTATATCCAAAATGCACATTCTTGACTTTCAAGCCTAATTCTTTGACCAATAGCATTTGGACGAACAGAAACCCAAATGGAATTTAAATCCCAATAATAAAATATGTAAAAGCCTAACAGAGAACTGAAAATAGTTTCCAAAGAATGCACTTTATAGGTTTCAGTAAGTCTGAAGCTATAATTCAAAGTTGACTACAAAGTCATGATTATTGTACAGAACAAAGTACTTTAAAAGGGCAGTCCTCCTAGACAATGGGAATCCACACAGCCAAAAAGTACTATGCCTCTGAGCTGTAAATGCATACAAGAGGGCGTTCTTTTGCATTTTAATAGATTAAAAACTAAGTCATGCTTTGGAAGGATAGAATAGCATTATAAAGGATTTATAAGCATTGTGTTTCCCTTCTAACATCACCTCCCTGCGTCCCCAAACTTCAGTGTAAGTAATGAGTAGTCCACATTTGTACTCTTATGGCTAGAATTTAAGAACAAGTATCCCTGAATATTCTGATTGTCGGAGGTGTGCCTCAGGAAAGTCATGGGCAGGTTGGCTGAGCTGGAAGGTGTCTCTAGAACAACAAAGGTCACTAACAAGTGCACACACACACACACACACACACACACACACAAAGAATCACACTGATGGAACTTTCCCAAGTTTAGTAGTCATCTACGGGACAACTTTTTCAGTGTATTTATTTCTCCTGTTAGTGTGTTTGTTAGGTTGCTTTGTTTGTTTCCGTAACTCTCCTCTGAGTACTGCAAGCCTCCTTGCCTTTCCTTTCTCTCTTCCATCCTCCGTACTGCGGCCACACCATTCCTCCTACGGTCAGCTTCGTTCATGTGGTACCCCTTCTCAGAACAGTCATTGTCGTCGCGCCCCATAACCATTTCACCCAGTAATCAGTCGGCGCAAAGAACTTAAAAGGAAAAAAAAAAGAAAAAAGAAGAAAAAAACTCATCATTATCACCTGAGCTGCTAATTTGGTTAGTCTACTTCTGTAAGATGACTCCACAGTGATGAGGCACATGCCTTATTCTCTACTGACCTCATCTCAACCCTCTGACTCCCTCTCCCACTTTCTATTTCATACTACACTATACTATATGTTTTCTCCTTATCATTGCTATTCCATGCTCCCCCCACCACACAGGCTTGTTAGTTTTCACAGTCTGCTTTTTCCAAGTATGGTATCCATTTATCTTTGCTATTCATCCCCTTTGTTGCCACAAATGATATAGATCCTCCTGTTCCACTCCTCCTTCTTTGATTCTCTCATTAATTCATTGGTCTTCAACTGTTTGTCCTCAGCCATCTACTCCAACTGTTCTTCTTTCTGAAGGTGGCTCATCCTTTAAAGAGTAATTTCTAAAGTAGAGCATAAATACCCAAAGGAGAAAAATAAAAGAATCAGTACACGCATGGAAAAATATTACAGCTTCTGTTGCTGTGTTTTAGTATAGAAGAATATTAAAGAAAGTAGAGTTGAGATCTCATACAAACATTGATATCAATAGAAAGTACACATATAAATATACATATATAGGCACACACACACATTCACACATATATACACAGTAATTATGAAAGGGTAGCATGCAATCACATGTGTTCATCCTATCACATTAGGATAATCACAGCATTTTTAACTCTCAGCATTTTTGACATTAAGCAACTTTCACAAAAATCATGAGTACCTTAAAAATATTCCTGATACTAAAACAAAGAATGAAATCAAGCAATGTTGATGAAGCAAGAAATAAAAAATAACTGCAAAGATATTTCTGCCATTTATTTAGACTTATCTACCACATTATAAAATTAAAATATAACTTTAATAAGATCCAAGTAGGAACCAAATTAAAATATTGTAAAAAAGAACTATTGGAAATAGATTTATTCATCATTATTAATTAAACTTTCAAACACAGATATTTCAACTTTATAAAAAGGAAAAATTCTTTGAAACATCTTTATGAAGACAAATTTCTGACAGCATTATGCTAATTATAGCAAGAAAAATAAAAAGTTAAATGATTACTTTGAAGGTGACCATCATCAACATTTCTCCGAGCTACTTGGGCATCTGTGCTTATTGCTGCGCCTATTCGAAAAAGCTAAGTCATGGTACCAACATAGGAGTCCAGCAACAGAGGGTCGATACAGAAGATGTGGATGTAGGTAAAGATGAAATGCTTTCAACTACCGAGAAGAATAAAGTCATGTTTTTTCATGGGAAAATAGATGCAACTGAAAGCAATTTTAGTAAGCCAATTAAGCCAGTCTCAGAAAGACAAATACATGTCTTTCTCATCTGTGATTCGCAGGTTGTATATAACCACGTGATTAGGTAGATATGCGTTGAATGGAATTGTCTATGTAAACGAAGGGGACAGCGGCGGAGGAGAGAAAAGGGAAGACAGTGGAGAAATTAGGCAGACCTGGATAAAGGCGAGTGGGGGAGACAGGGCTGGCCAGGATGTGCTCAACATAAAACATAGACTGCAGGAAAATTTAAAGAAAAAAGTGCGACTTTTAAATAATTAGTAAGAAATTGGGATCTTCCTGAAGAAATGTGTGACGTGATGAGAAGATATGGTAAATAAATATCTGGAATCTGTTATGTAATAATATGCCAAATAGCTGTATTATTTCCATGCCAAAATATTGTTAAGTACATTTAGCGGTATACGCTTTTACATCTATACATTGAAAGTGCTCTTTTAATGCATTCAAAATCCTCCAAATCAGGCACTGAGATCATTTGTCTTACATATGTCCACATAACTTGAATGTGTTTGTTTTACTGTTGAGTGTAAGGATCGTTAGTTAACAAGTAACACTGGGACAAAATTACACTATAAAAAATTCACAAAAGATCTTTGTAAATGAAGGGTGAGATAGAAAAATGAATGTGGTAATTTATTAAGGAAAGGTTCTCCTAAAGGCTGTTTGGTTCTTCTCTTCTTTGAGGTGTTCTTGGGTCCCTTCCAGGGTTTCACACAGGCAGAGTGACACTTCTAGGACAGAGATATACCCCTAGCCACAATTATTTGTGTTTTTTTGATGTATCATTTTCACTCAAAACACAAATGAATTCAGTTTTTGGACTGAGGAGACTCGGGGCCAGATCATGGCATTATCATATCACTATGTGATATATAAATGTCAACCAGAAGGCATTAATCATGGTGATAATCAAGACTTTTAACATAAGAGAAAGCAGCCAAACATGAAAATGATCTCTCTACTCATATTTGAATTCTAAATAATAGCACATATTCACAATTAAATTTTTTCTTTCACAAAAACAAGCACACACACACACACACACACACAGAGATTTTTTTTTCTATGATCCAGTGGAAGAAAGTACCCCAGTAGACACTGTGGCGCTGGATGTGATGGCCACTAAAATTAATTGAATACCTTTGAGAGAATGCAGGTTCTAGGCCTGGTCAGTAAGAATGCGTGGCAAATTTAAACATGAAATTTTAAAACATGAAGGACACAGCACTTCTGAAAATTCACAAACACATTATCCAGAAGCCACGGTTTTTCACACGAGCTATATTTCAGAATAATTACTGACTGGATGCATTTTGAGTCTCTCTCTCTCTCTCTCTATTTGTTTGATTGATTAACACAGGGTCTTGCCATATACTGCCCTTCTGCCTCACCCTCCTGAGTGCTGGGTAACAGGTACGTGCCACCACAGCCACCATCAAGATCCATTTTTATAACAGAGTCCTAGCAGTAAACTCAGGACAAATGCAGACTTTTTAAACTCTCCTTGTAGAAGCCCATTAATACAATGTGTCTAAACAATCAACATAAGGCACCCTAAAATCTTCTTCCTAGACTTTTCTTCTTTAGTACTGTAGTTCTGGCCACTGTTCGCCTTGAGCTTATCTTATACACTGTGAATCCCTCTCTCCCCTCTCCTCACTCTCAGCATCTTGATGTCACCCTTTCTCTGTAGTTAACCCCACCATTTTCCCTGCCCTGTTCTCTCCATACACACGAATATGTCCTCACATAAAAAATTTAAAAATTGAAGATAACTGTCTTCAAGCTCACATCTTCATTCTTCCAATAAAATCTTATGGAATTAAAAAAAACACATTTTAAATATCTTTATACGGCACTTACTCTCCCTCTTTGCTTTCGTGACCACAGCCTAACTCCTCATGGCCTCCGTCCCTTTACGTAGCATTGCTGAACTGCTGTCAACAGCCTCCCCACTCTCCTTCCTGGGACATGCCAGCCAAAAGCACTAATCTATGGCTTATCTCTTTATCGCCTGCATCCCTGACCAAAACTTGCAAGGGCTTGTTTCCTACCACAGCAAATCCAACTCTGCTGCCTGGTTTTCAAGCCCCCAAAGCAGCTCCCCCCCCCCTTCCACCCAGGCCGTTTTCCTTGGGACTCATTTCCATCTCGGTGTTTTGTTTTGTTTTGTTTTTTCTCCTCTTCACATGCAGTTATCTTCATCCCTCATGAACTTTTTGTCCACTGAGTCTCATTACTAAAAGTCAGGTTCATTTCCTGTATGAAGCAACTTGGAGTCACACTTGTTTCCAGTTATCTGTCTCTACTCTGAAATCCCAAAGCACCCATCCAGAGGGTCATTTCAGACTCACCTCTCAGTAACACTGTAATTTGAGTTGTTCTTGACCTTTGTTGCTTTTTTGTTGTCAATTCTAAGCTGCTGTCTCACACAAGTATTCAAAGAGAGGCGTATGAGTGACATCAGGGTACACGTGTCAGGAGAAGCCACAGATCATCAAAACTGAATTTTCTCAGAGTTTTAGTCACTATCTTTTCAGTTGCAAACAAGTGAAATCCAAGTAAAATAGGATTTTGAGTCTCTGCATCTGTTCCCATCAGCTGCTGGGTGAAGCCTATCAGAAGACAGTTACGCTAGGCTCCTGTCTGCAAGCACAACAGAGTACCATTAATAGTGTTGGGGGTTGGCTCTCTTCCATGGGGTGAGTCTCAAGTTGGGCCAGTCATTTGTCTGCCATCTCCTCAATCTCTCTTCCATCTTTATGTGTACATTTCTTGTAGGCAGGACAAATTTGGGGTCGAAGGTTTTGTGAGTGGGTTGGTGTCCCCCTAACGCCACTAGAAGTCCCGAGTGGCTACAGGGCTTGGACCACTTCAGGCTCTGTATTCCCCGCTGCTATGATTCTTAGCTAAAGGCATCCCCATAGACTCTGAGAAGCCTACCTCCTTCCCAGAGATGCCCTCACATTGATTTCTGTTTTCTCTCCCAGCCCTCTCCCCACCACCCCACCATTGCTCTCCCAACACCTGACCCCAATCCCTATTCCCCTCCCACCCAGCTCCCTTCCTCCATCTACTTCTGCTGTCTATTTTATTTCCCCTTCTGAGTGAGATTCAGACGTCCTCTCTTGGGCCCTTCTTGTTACTTGGCTACTTCGGGTATGTGGATTGTATCATGGTTATCTTGTACTTTATGGCTAATATTTGCTTATAAATGAGCACAGACCATGTGTGTCTTTCTGGCTCTGGGTTACCTCACTCAGGATGATATTTTCTAGTTCCATCCACAACAGGTGTAGCTCACAGAGTCTTGTGGAAGAGTGGGGGGAAGGATTGAGGGAGGCAGAGAGGTCAAGAACATCACAAGAAGACCTACATAGGAAACTAATCTGAGCCCGTAGGGGCTCACAGAGACTAAACCATCAACCCAAGAGCATGAATGGGCTGAACCCAGGCCCTGTACACATGCGTAGCATATGCGAAGCCTGATCTTTATATGGACCTCCTAACAATTGGAGTGGGGGCTGTCTCTGACTCTGTCGCCTGCCTTTGGATTCCTTTCCCAAAGTTGGGCCACCTTTTCTGGCCTCAGTGGAAGAGAAAGAACTTAGTCCTGCTGAGACTTGATATACCGGGGCTGTTTGGTAGCTTTCTTTGAAGATAAGGGTAGGAAGAATGGGGAGATGAGGGTGGGACTGGGAAGAGAGAAGTGAGGGCACTTCGATGGGGATGTAAAGTGAATAAATTAATTAATGAAGAAAAATAGGGTTTTGAGAAAATGGAGAAACAGACTTGTCATTGGAAAATGAATGGGATGTCTTATAATATCATCAGTTCATGGTTCCATTGGTCTCTGTGTCTTGGCTCATTTCCAGATTACTATTTCCCATATCTGAGGAAAGATAACCACAGGCATTATGTATCTATCTGCCCTTGAGTCATTATACAAAATGAAAGAAAGATGTTTCCTGCTCATGTTGCCGGTACAATTTTTGTCATGATTGTTTAGAAACCTACTCATAGACCAATAGCCAACTCACTGTGCTAGAGTTTGCAACTGTGCAGTGTGAATAATGGTCTTCTGCAGTATGTACTTAAAGTGCTGAGCTACTGAAAATCAAGGGAAAAACCTTGATTCTTATAAACCAAATTATCTTTTATCTATTGCATCTATGCTTACAAATGGCTCCATGGGCTGGAGAGATGGTTCAGCGGATAAGGGCCCTGTCTGCTCTTCCAGAGGTCCTGAGTTCAATTGCCAGCAACCATGTGATGCCTCATAACCATTTATATAGGGATCTGATGCCCTCTTCTGGCATACAGGTGTACATGGATACAGAGCACTCATCTATGTAATCCAAATAAATAAATAAATCTTTAAAAAAAAAAAAAAAAGAAAAAGAAAAAGGAAGAAATGGCTACTTCCAAAGCATAAAATAACCATACTGAAAGTTTGTACATAAATTTCTATGTACTATGTCACTGTGGTGTCTCTTCATCTTTGAAAAATTCTCACGTATCCAAAGACTTAAGAAACAGGACTCAGGCAGCTGCAGGAGCCAGCCAGCTTTTACCACTTTGTTACTTTTTTTTTAAACTTTTTTTATTTTTTATTAATTACACTTTATTCATTTTGTATCCCCCCATAAGCCCCTCCCTCCTCCCCTCCCGATCCCACCCTCCCTCCCGTTTCTGCATGCATGCCCCTCCCCACTTTGTTACTTTTTTATCATTAAGTCAATGTTTGAGTCCAGGTGAAAGCATGTCCCTGAAACTTCGGAGCAGCTGTCTCAGCTGTGGTTGCCTGATGACGTGTGCCTTTCAGGGTGGGAAGAGCTGTCCTGCCCTTTCTGTACGTGTGCCTCATGTGCCCGTTCACTTTGGCTTCAGAAAAGAAATATTTTCCCTTGTTCTGAATATTCCCGAAGCTTACTAATGAAGGCGGAAGGAACATACAACGTGAACTTATTAAATATGACTATCTGGGCATTGAAGTATAAAAAGAATCAACACAACGTCCTGAAATTATAGTAAGTACCAAATTCCAACAGTCTAGCTTTTGGCTCATTTTCAAGGACAAGGCATTGATTTCTTTATGAGAAAAAAATTCATATGACCGTATTAGCCAAATGCTTTAATTTAAACAAAATGAGTATACAGGATTTAAAATACCCTGGAAATTTTTTAGCATAATTAGAATCTTGACCAAATTTTATGATATTTCCTGCCTGTTTCCAGGAGGTTTTAGATTTTTCTCAACTTAGTATCCAGTTAGGTGTTGCTTGGACTCTGAGCGTATGAATGTAGAGAAATCAAATAAGTATAAATGTTTTTCCTGAAAAGTTTACTTCTTATAAAAATCCAGAGAAATTATCCTCAATAAAAACATGAAAAAATGGAAGTCATTCTCTCCTGCCAAACTTAAAATTTTAGTTTCTAGAGTTCAGTTGACGTTTTTAATAAAGATTGGTGCTTCTTTCACAGGTGATGTTTTCCTGTTTATAGTTTAAGAACATGTCCGCATTGAACGGCCAGGACCTAATTGGACTTCCTGTTAAAATGCTAGCAACAACCTCAGTTCCCTTAAGTCACTCCTCCCCCGTGCTTATGACACAGCAATGGGCAGTGACTCTCCGATTTTGTTCATTTAGGTTTAACTTTCCATCACTAGGGTCAGTAGTTCTAAGAGCCACTGGAGTCTGGGGACAATGCCACTGTTTAAAAACCAGCCCCACCAGTGTGACTGAATTTGAGGACGTATTGGTGAGGAAGCACCTATCAGTTCTAGATGCAAAGATTATGTCATGACCTCATCACCTTTATCCTTAGGAGATAAAGCCTTATCGGCCAACAGAAAGGGCTGTTTTATGGCATGTGGTTTCCTCCTTGTGTTTGGGTTAGGTTACAGTCTCGAGTCTCAAGGTGAGATGTCACACCTGCATCTTGGGGAGGATGTGATGAGTGGTGTGTATAGAAGGAAGAGGCAAAGCTTACCAAGATGGCCTCACCAATAAAAGTGAATTACTTACGAAAGTAGTACCGTGAGAGACGGACATGTTGTTTGGCTAATAAAGTTCAGCATGCTGGTCTATTAACAAGTAGCACACGATGAGTAGAGCTCCTCTGCGGGATTTGAAGAGTTAAAAAAGATGGTATTAGTGTAATGCCTCCGCCCCCACCCCCAACCCCTGCTTCCATTCCAAACAGCAATCCATTATTTTAAAAACTTTAGTTTGGCTTCTGTGTTCTAGTCAGACACACTCACTTGTTCTCATGGCTGGACTCTATCCTCTTCCAAACACATCTACTCAATTAGGAGTTGATTTTTAACTGGGTAGGAAGTTTTTACGAGATAAATGTCTAGGGCTAACAAACAACTAGCCCTGGACAATAGAAACGTGCTCCGAGGACCTGAGCCATCTGGCACGTAGCCTTTCAGCTTCACTTCCCCCGCCCCTTTCACTGCACAGCCCACCAGCTCTCAGGCTGACTCGTTCCCAGGATGTTATCTCGCCGCCACAGCACTGTGACTCCTCATCTGATTTATGCTTCTCTGTGGAACGACCTCGCAGGGGCTCTGTCATCAGCTTTGCTCTCCAGGCAAAGCCAACTGCCGTCTGGTAGGCTTTGCTTAGCACATTACCTACACATGATAAGCTGTTGTTCCCTCCACACAGATGCACGAGGCTAAAAAAATAGCATTATCATAACATCTTCCAGCTTAGCTATTTTGAGGCTGCTGCACCCCCGTATTGCAAAGCCTTGCTATTTCTACTGCCATACATATGGAAGACCCCCCCCCGGCCGTGAGATGTCAGTCCAACGAGCTCAGAGACAAAATTATAGGCCCCAGACTTAAACACACACTCATCCTGGCTGCTTATCTTTGTTGAATGCAAGCCAAGTTTATTAATAATCTCGAAGCCGGAAAGAAACGAAAGCAAATTTTAATTTGATAAAAGAAAATAAAGCAACACGAGCAAGAAATATAGCCAAACTCAGCCCAAAAGGTGAACCTCCTGAGCCATAGGACATGAGGAAGAGAGCCAAGAGCTGCATGCGCTGGTCCGGGCTGGGCTGTAACTTAACGTATGACAACAGCTGTGTTCCTTTTCTGGGTCTCGTTATTCACTGAGACATCGAGTGAACGCGCGTTTTTCCTGGCACGAAAACTTCTAAAATGATCTTAACATGGTCTGCAGGAACGCAACAACAAAAACACTTTGACTTGACTTTTCAGCTTATACGAAGAATTTCTTCTCCACGTGAATGTGATCTGTTGTGAAGAAGTCTGTTTTTAGTAGCTGAGCACGGCAGCCGTATCGGTGCCCTCGCTGCTTATCTTCTCAGAAGGCTCAAGACACCCATGCGCACTGTTATCTCAACTGGCAAAGGCGGAGAGGACAGTCTGCGGAAAAGCACTTGGTGCTTACTGGTGGTTCTCAGCCTTCCTAATGCTATGACCTTTCATACAGTGCCTCATGTTGGGGTGACCCCTACTGTAAAATTATTTCACTGCTACTTCTTAAGTGAAATTTTGCTACTGCTGCGGATGGTAATGTACATATCTGTATTTTCTGATAGTCTTAGGCGAACTCTGTGAAAGGGTTGTTTGACCCCCCCCCCCCCCAAAGAGCCCACTGTGCACACATTAAGGGCTGGTGGTGTGTATTCATTTCACCCAAGTGCTACTTAGGAAGGGACTACTGTGTAAGGTCTTTCTGAGTGTGATAGCTCGAAGGTGGACTTCCGGGAGGAGGGCTATCTCGTTGAAGTTTAAGTCCTGCTTGGTTTCCCCTCTAGGGATGGCCTCTAGAAAGGCAGAACAGAAGGAAGATTCAGCAGTTCCTGGCTCGCCGATCAAGATGCAGAGTTGTAGATTGAGTCCCAACAGATAACATCAGTGAAATAATTTTGCACCTAAAGCTCGGGGAACATTGTGGAAGAGGGAGAGAAAACATCAGAGCCAGAGGATCAGGGGGTTTGCTATGAAATTGCTTCTCCCAGGAATGTCAGAACCGATTCCCATAAAGCCTCACCAGCATGACTGCTTACACATGAGCTGAGCAGGAAACAGACACAGAAGGGGAGAAGCCCGGGAGGCTTCAGCCTTACACAAGAGCTACAGGTAACTAAGGAATGCTGAAAGTGGGAGAGATTGTTAAAACCAAATGGTCAGTCCTGGAAACATAGCTACAAGTAGCATTATACAGACTTTACAGACTGAGTAGGAGGTTTAAGAGTACATATGTGTGTACACATATATACATGTATATATACATATATATTCTTAAAAATAGATAGATATGTGTATATATTTTTTAATTTTTGAAAAGCCAAGAATCTGAAAAAGAAAAATAAGGGGTAAATGGGAAGGCTTGGAGTAGGGAAAGGAAAGGGAAAACTGATGAAACTATATTATAATCTCAAAAACTAAAGAGGAAATAATTTTTTTAAAGGATTCCCATTCTAGGTTCTATATGTGACTTATACTGTGTTTCAGAAACCTTATAGCTTCACTGTCAAAAGCAAAAGCAACCTCTTCACAAACTAAAGAGGCTAAGATATATTTCTTATAAATGAAACTACCCACAGGAATCAGGGTCGTCCAAACAGCCTCTAGCCCTCTTCTGACTTCTTGCTACTGCCATAGATGACCTATGGGGAACTGCTCTAGCCCCCATTTTCCACCTCTGAATTTACACTCCCAGATTAGGTGCAATAACAAGGAGACAGCTATAGTCACAGCCCACAGACTCCAATGGTCCCTCAGCGTGGGGTATTTGCATGGTCACCAGACTCCAGAAGGAAGGATGCCACTCAGAAGGACAATAGATCACTATCTTACTTTTCAGTTAAAACATGTGCTAGAAGAAATTGCAGCTGCCATTTCTGCAAAGAAGGTGAGACCCGGTTCTACCGGTGGCCTGAGGAAGCAGGCCTTGCTGTTGGCCGGCCAGGCCTCACGACGTCATTCAACACCAGAGGCCAACATTTTGCTGTCACTTTTCCCTTTTTAGCTAAGAGTTGCTCAGGATTTCTTTGGAAAGACAGAACCAGGACATTTTCTTTGAACACAAAGACCAATTTATCTGTGTCAAGAACAAGATGAACTATCTGCATGGGTTATCAAAATGGAAAAAGAAAATACAATGAGTGTGTATTTGGTTGAGCGAGAGGCAATTGTTATTTGCCCTGATAAAGAACTACTTTTCTGAAACTTGAAAACACTGGATTTTTTTTTCATGCCGTAAATTGTATACTTCATCTATGGTGCATATCTTCTCCCAATTCCCCTAACTTCCTGAAGGATGAGGGAGCAAAACAAAATTACTTTTGAAATCAAAGGATCTCAAACTTTGTCGCTTATTAGAATCACATGGAAGCTCTCAAAAATCTCCCAGTCAAGCTACATCCCAGACCAATTAAACCTGAAAGCTCTGGGTTAGAGTAGGTGACAGAAGCCTCTGGAGCCTTCCGAGCTTTCCGGGGGTCGGAGTTACAGGAAGGAGCACAGATGGAAGGCTGCTTCCAGAAGCTCACGGCCATCTTCTGTTGCACGACTCATTTGGATCCCAGGAATGGTGACTTGAAAACAAGAGTAAGGGTGATTTTGACAAGCATTTCTCCACGCCTCGGCTTTTCTCCATTCTTCTGGTTCCCTCACTCATGATATCGGTGAGAGAACTGACCTAGCTCCTCAATGAGGGCCAGCTATCATGGTCCTTGAAGGCATCGTGAAAGCTTCCAAAGGAGAGAAGCCACCACTTTCCTACCCAGCTATGACATCAGTGTACATATAACAACCAGAATGGCATGATCAACCGATGCTGGGATCCACGTACTCTCTAGTTGGATTTAAGACCGGATCAAAAAAGAAGAAAATCATGCCTAATCCTGGAAATTTAGTCAGCTAGAGAAGGCATGGACCTTGGAGGAGAACCTATAGCTTCCCCTCATTAAACAGCACAATATTTACCCAGCATAATCCCTCCCTCCACTCTAAATACTTGTCCTCATACCCACACATAAGTGCAGTCATCATCCATCATCAAAGGAACTTCTCTGTACAACAGACGGAGACCATTACAGATAACCACATCCAATCAAAATGCAGAGTTTACATCCAAGACCCAACCTGTACATTGACATAATTCCCACACCTAAAGCTCAGGGAACATTGCAGAAGGGTAGGTGAAGTGATTGTAAGAACCAGAGGAACAGGGAGTTTGCTGTAAGATTGTGTCTCTAGGGAAAGTCTGGAGCTACATCTGTAAAGTCTCATCAACTGCATGTCTAAACATGAGCTAAACAAGAACAACATTGGACACGCTAATGTGGATGGGAGGGATGCCTAGGAGGCCTCAACCCTACACAAAGAACTAATATAAGCAACTAAGAAATGCTGAGGGCAGGAGGAATAGTCTTCCCCAGGGAAGAGCACATTATTTGGTTCCCAATACCAAATGTTCAACCCTGAAAATTCATGAATATAAGTAACAGTATACAAACTGAGTATGTTGTATTTGTATACATACATTTGTATGTTCATGTATTCAGGATATGCATGCATATGTATACACATATTCACAACATAGGAATGTAATAAAAATTAATTTTAAAATCCATTAATTTGAAAGAGAGCAAAGAAGTTATATAGGAGGGTTTGGAAGAAGGAAAGGGAAGGGGAAAAGGATGTAATTATATTACAACCTCATAGAATAAGGAAAAATATTGCTCAGCACATTTTATTAAACAAAATTATGCTTTCAAGAGTATATATAGAACTGATTATTATAGCCAAAGATTCCCTGATTTATTTCTATGTAAATATTGTTTTTACTTGTGTACTACTTTTTAAACATGGCTTTATTTGTCCTGTACATCTAGTTTATATATAGGGGAAATGTCATTGTTTTTATTTTATTTTTTCACAGTGTTTGTATCACATTCTTTTTAAATAACATATATATGTATGTATGTGTGTGTGTGTGTGTGTGTGTGTGCGCGCGCGCATAAATGGGCATGTCTGTGTATATGCCATAACATACATGCAGAGGAAAAGAACAAGTTCGTGTAGTCCTCACTTTCCATCTTTATGTTGGTTGAGGAAATATAACTCAGGTCATGGGGCTTGGCATTTACCACTGAGTGATCTTGCCACCCACACACCCTTTTTTTTTTTTACGTGACAATCCCCTGAATTAAGAGTATATTAAGTAAGAATATCAGTTTTATAGCCAAGAATTTTTTTTCTCCATTCAAATTAAAAACATTTAAAAAAAACATTAAAAAAAACTGATAGATTTCAAATTAATGGGTTACTGAGAATTCAAGTGCTTCAAAGACTGAAGGCAAGACTGTAAATTTCTGTGACCTCTTTGAAAACATACACTATTAAAAATGAGTGAGCTTGGGCTGGAGACACAGCTCAGTGGTTAAGAGAATTTGTTGCTGTTCCACAGGATCTGCGGTCAAGTCCCAGCACCCACATGGCAGCTCACAACCATCTGTAATTCTAGTTTCAGGAGATCCGATACACACTCCTGGCCTCTGAGAGTACCAGGCATGCATGTGGTGTAAAAGCAAACACACAAGCAATACAACCACACACATAAAGATTTATAAAATGAAGAATTTTGTTTTAAAAAGAAAGAAGAAATAAGTGAGCTCTGGTGCTTGCCAAGGGAAGTAAGGCATCAATATCTACAGATAAAGGTAAAAGAACATGGGCCAAAAGGAATTGGATAAAGTATCAAACAGTGCATCAATAAAGAGAATAACCTGAAAACTTCAAACTTAAAAGGGTGATTTATATCTATTGATTTGGACAGATGGAAACATACTGTTTTCTTTTCCAAAGTAGATAGAATAATATGTGTAATAACCCAGTCTGGTGACAAAACATGGAAGTTATTGAGGAAAATAGGAAGAGCTCCTTTCTGTATTGTCAAGACTGTGTGCATTGGCATTAGGACATGGGCAGAGTGTACAGAAAGCTGCATTATTAACAAAGAAAAGAGATGTCTGGATCTAGTTTACTTTTTATCATTGAATGGTTAGAATAAGTATGCATCTCTCTGTACTTCAAACTTTAAGAGTAAGCAGGACATCTGACCCTAGCCTATCAGGTCTCATCAGGACTGTCTGCACTGTCTTCCTCTGTGCCCTGGTAAAGCTGCCCCCCTCCCCACCTCAGGGGGAGGTGATCAGAGAGCCAGCCACTGAGTTGATGTCAAAACAGTGGACTGGGGAAAGAGAAGAGGGAGGGAGGGCAGGACTGGGAGGGGACAAGGAAGGGGGCTACAGCCGGGACACAAAGTGAATAAATTGTAATAAATAAAAGGAATCACAGTATGGAATTTTACATACTAAGTATCATGAAGAGAGATGAACGATTTGCTGTTTCAGGGTATGGGTAGCACCCACTCTCCGTATGCCCACACAAACCCCGTAGGGTATCAAAAGTGTAGGGATTTTTTTTCTCCCTCTCTCTCTCTCAAAGCACACTGTTCTGGTAACTATTTGTGTTGTCTGGCTATTCTCAACTGCAGAGAAGGTTTGAAAATACACACTTGTCAATTCTCTGAAAAATAAGGAAGAGTGGACCGTTTAAGAGAAACAGAGCAAGCTGTAGTCAGAAACAATAGAAATTCATGTTATCTAAAATTACACATTAGGTTAAAAAAAAATGTCCTGGTTCTGTTGAAATCAGAAGTGGAACAAGAAGAATGCAATCAGTGTATTTGAATCCTATCTGAAAGAGTTTCCTTCCTGCCTAGTTCTATGTAATTTTCAGGGTAAATACTAAAGTAGGCCTGCTTCTTCCTCAATGGCACATCCATGATAGGATTCCTTTGAGGCAAAGAATGTGCCTAGGAAATGCACGCTGTCTATTTCTGTAAAGAGCAAGTCGAACAAAGCTGACGAGAAAACAGATTGGCGTTTTCAGCTCAGAGTTACTCCTGTCGCCTGGCCCCTGCTGCGTCACCAGCTGGATTCTAGGCTTGCATTAAGACTACAGTGTTTGGGGTGAGGGTCAGGGGAGCCAAACAAGTCACACAGAGGTCAACAGACCGTGAAAAATCATATCTCCCTCCTGGGCCACCTCTTAAATGCAGTAGGAGTACATCGAGAAGGATGAGGGTCCTGCTGACACCTTACCAAAGATGACCATTCTGAGGGAGTCAGAGATGAAGTGTGAGGATGCAGAGCCGATGGGCTCCCATGCTAGTCATCAGATTTCTGGACTAGGAAGCCTGGGGGGATTACCAACAACACACAGAAATGGGAAGAAACTCAAGTCTGTACAGTTTCAACTAGGGCCACTGGCCTGGTCTCCAAGGGGACCACTGTTTTCCATTTAATAATTTGGAATTTTCTATCATTCCAGTAAGTCATTGTGTTTTGACTCTGGAGACCTGTGAAGTCACTGCACTCAGACAACACAGAGGGCAGCACAGCGATGCAGGAATGCCATCTAAGACAGACAGACATTTGTCTGTTTTCTAAGATGCCCAAGTGTTTGCTGACACTCGTGGTAATGTTGTGTGGCTCAGAACTTTGTCCTCATTGAGTAAAAATCTCCCTTGTACAAGTGAAGCTCATTCTTCCTGTGTTCGCAGGAAATACTGGAAAACAGTTGGTCACATAGACTAGATGTACTTTATGAACTGAACCACAACCAATTAAAGTGCGAAAAACCAACATATTCTTGTATCAATATGACAACCTAATACCAATCTTTTCTTTATTTTCACATTTGGGATTATGTTTACATTATACCCAATAGTGGGTCACTGCAGACAATTAGGTAAACACACAAACTTTACCTAGCTTTAAATAAACATGCAGAATTTATTAATGCTGTTGCTACAATTATAGACCAGAGATACACTGTCCTGAATTCCAACTCATTTAACTAAAGTCATCACAATGAAAAAGGTTTTTATATGTGTTTGTTTTTGTTTGCTTCTTTGTTTCTTTGTTTTATGTGTTGAAGATTAAAGGCAAGATCTCCTGTGTGCTAAGTACATGAGACAAGTGGCCACTAGCCCCATCCCTTAGAATTGCTTGTTTGTCTGTCTGTTTATTGAGACAATATCTCACTCTTGTAGGCCAGGCTAGCCCGAAACTCACTTGGCAACTGAGGGGGACCTCAAATTCATGTCAGTTTTTCTACCCCAGACTCCTAGTTCTGGGATTATTGGCCTTGACCATCACACAGGCCCCTTACAAACTTGTACTCATCATTTGTAGGAATATTGTTACTAGAGCAATATGTCGCTACTAGGGTGGGCTGCTCGGCTCTTCCTCGTTATCCTGTGTTGTGGCATTTTGAACGGGCTCTCCCTGAATCTCAAGGGGTATAACGTGCCAAGCTGCATTTTCAAGGGGGAAAGTACACAGTGTTTCTTGCCCACCTGTGAGATAAATGTCTTATTTAACAGAGCGAAAGCATGCACAGAGATTTTATGGGTATTTACTTACTATTAGCCACTGAAGAAGCCCCTTCAGTTCCGTAGTTTTCCTACGAAGTTGAACATTCAGAATCTTGAGGGCAATGGGTCTTTTTTTTTTATTTGAACTAATTGAAAGTATTCTCTCAATGTCTCCAACTCTCTTAAACTTTAGTTAACGGGACAAAAATGTACATTATCCTTTCCAAGTTAGAGATTATTTTTTCTTAAAAAAAAAAAAAAAAAAAAGAACGCAATGACCATGTATGATTGAACACCCACAGTCACTGATTCTTGGAACTTTGACCAGCTACGAAGCTCTGCATTAACCACTACTAGTCACTTCAATAAGAGACTTCTCTGGCCACGGTTGAAATTAGCACAGATCTATGGGTATAAATATAAATATTAAGAAGGTAGTATGACAGCATGGCCATTTAGGGAAACACCAGCAATAGTTTCCTCCCTGGGTCCTGTGAGCTCTTCGGTGACCCACTCCCATTATGGTCAGCACTAATTGGACTCAGGGGCTATAAATAATAACAATAATTTAAAAGGAGGACATAGAGTCACTGAAGAGATGGGTTGGTGGATCCCAAATGGAGCTGGAGGGAGGCAGTAGATGGTAGATAGTATCAATGCATTGTATACATTTGGGAAGCTTTCAAAGATAAATCAACTATTCCTATTTAAGGTATGTAATATAACAGTAATATTTCTGCCTTTTCTTGCTTATTGCACAGTCTTCCCCGAGCCCTAGGTCTTCACAGTCTTTCATGTGGGTCTTTATTGGGTGCCCTTTCTCTATTTCTAATGTTTCTTTATTTGTCTGAAGTTTATTAGAGAACACTTTATAAAGAGATGTGGATTTCATTTTTCTGGTGTTTTGGTTTTTGAATTTGAGCACAGTTTCTCTGTGTAGCCTTGGATTCCCTGGACTCACTTTGTAGACCAGACTGGCCTCGAATACACAGAGAGCTGCCTCTGCCTCTGCCTCCTCTGCCTCTGCCTCTGCCTCCTCTGCCTCCTCTGCCTCTGCCTCTGCCTCTGCCTCTGCCTCTGCCTCTGCCTCT